>NW_026943824.1:19800166-19880166 GCF_035594765.1 Anolis carolinensis | reverse complement strand
ATCACTTTGAAAACAGAACTCACCATTAAAACTGAAAGCCCACCCGAGGAACACACACATCCTTCTCTAGTTAGCTCTTGTGAATCAGATTTATTTATTTATCATGTCAGAAGCGAACCAAGGATATGGCTGTAATATATGTAAAAAATTTAATGAAGTGCCATTTATTTTTAGGGGGAATAAATCGTGTCAGGAGCGACGAGAAACTGCAAGAAATGACTCTTGCTTTTAGAGTAATAATAATAATAATAATAATAATAATAATTATTATTATTATTATTATTATTATTATTATTATTATTATTATTATTTATTTGACCAGTCATATGACCATTTCAAAGTATAGTAAAACACAAATAAAAACAAGGCAGAAAGGAGCTGACCTGTTTGCAGTCAAAATCTCATTTTCCTGATTCTTCTTTCAGGAAATGTGCTCTTTTCTTGATAACTTTCAGGAGAAAAAGGCTTACTCTATGGTGGATCTTTCTTGTCCTTGCAGGAGGAATGTCAGAAGATCATTTCTGTTGGGGGGCCTAAAATTATATAGTAATGGATGTAAATATCTGTATCGAATATAGGATTCCCCTGTTGACTTGAATCTAATACCATTAGAATTAAAGGAGCACAATTTGTTAACCCTTGTGCCAGCCGGACTGCTGACCAACAGGTTTGCCGTTTGAATCTGGGGAGAGCGGTGAGCTCCCCTCTGTCAGCTCCAGCTCCCCATGAGAGGACATGAGAGAAGCCTCCCAGAGGACGGTAAAACATCACAATATCCGGGCAACGTCCCCTGGGCAACGTCCTTGCAGACGGCCAATTCTCCCACACCAGAAGCAACTTGCAGTTTCTCAAGTCGCTCCTGACACGGGGGAAAAAAAATTCAAGTGGATTTGTTCTGCAGCATAGATGTGCCCCAAGGTTTTTCTTTCCGTTGCTGGGAGCGTGGGTGTTTGTAAAGAAGGAATCCTAAGCAGGCAGCAGCTGAAATGCACCTTTTTTGGCCACATGGCGAAGAGCGCACCGTTTATCACTTTTTGCATATTATATTCAGCAGCAATTATTTTTTTGGGGTTTCAAGGTTTTGAAAATTGAGGTGCTCATCAGATTCAATGGCGCATCAGGGCCAAGTAAATGTATTTGGTGGCGCATCAGGGTCAAGTCAATGTCCTCAATATTTACAATCCAGATTTGGGATCATTCAGGAAAGAAGCTTTTCTTGCCACAACGCCTCTGTTTCCTATGTGACGGGTTGATAGACATGTCCTCCTCCTCCTCCTCCTCCTCCTCCTCCTCCTCCTCCCGGCAGGTACGTGCGCCAAGGGCTCCTCTCGTGCGTGTCGTCCCTGCTCCTTAGTCTCCCGGCTGAGCTTCTCCTCGTGGACGTGGCAGAGGAGCTTCTGGAAACCAGGTTTTGGCTGGCAGGTGAGGAGGCGCCTTGGGTTTGCATCTTGGACACATCCCATAGCTGTGCGGCTCTTGGTTCTAATGGCACAAATGTTTCAAATGCAAGAATATGCGTCATATAGGAGGTATGTTGTCTCAAAGTCCAGTTTCAGTGCCTTGGAGATTGAGTTTGGATTCAGCAACAAAGGAGTGCTGTTGCTCTATTCCCTATGACAATGATGGGCAAGCTTTTGCGCTTGGTGTGTCAAAATTCACCAAAAAACCTAGCATGACTTGGGTGATGTGTCACTTTGAGAGAAAAACCATAATTTCACAATATATATAGTTTAAATAACAAAAATATATAATTGTAATATATAACTATATTTAATAAATCAAAAACTATTTACTACCATTATTTCCATTTAGAACAATCTATGATATCTCTTGCAGTTTCCACGCTGATTTCTCTCTATTCTAGTTTCAATGTAGTCATGATTATTGTAATATATTATATTATTACCATTATATTATTATTATAATTATAATATATTAATAATAATATTAGTAAGGTAAAGGTAAAGGTTTTCCCCTGACAATAAGTCCAGTCATGCCCAACTCTGGGGGTTGGTGCTCATCTTCATTTCTAAGCCGAAGAGCCGGCGTTGTCCATAGACACCTCCAAATCATGTGGCCATTGGCAGGACTGCATGGAGCGCCGTTACCTTCCCGCCGGAGTAGTACCTATTGATCTACTCACATTGGCATGTTTTCAAACTGCTCGGTTGGCAGGAGCTGGGGCTAACAGCGGGCGCTCATTCCGTTCCCGGGATTTGAACCTGGGACCTTTCGGTCCGCAAGTTCAACAGCTCAGCGCTTTAACGCACTGTGCCACCAGGGACCCCAATAATATTAGTATTAATATTATATTATTATATATATTATATAATATATTAATATAATAATTATATAATATATTATTATTATTATTATTATTATTATTATTGAATTGGTATGTAAGTTGGAACACTGACATTTTTTGAAGTGTAACTCCAGCCAAATATATATTTCTTTTAGCTTTGAACGGCATAAGGAAGGGTGTTATATTATTATATAATATATTAATATAATAATAATTATAATAATAATATATAAGATTATCTTATTATTATTATTATTGAATTGGTATGTAAGTTGGAACACTGACATTTTTTGAAGTGTAACTCCAGCCAAATATATATTTCTTTTAGCTTTGAACGGCATAAGGAAGGGTGTTATATTATTATATATATTATATAATATATTAATATAATAATAATTATAATAATATAATAATATATTATTATTATTATTATTATTATTGAATTGGTATGTAAGTTGGAACACTGACATTTTTTGAAGCGTAACTCCAGCCAAATATATATTTCTTTTAGCTTTGAGTGGCATAGGGAAGGGCGAATAGAACACCTTCATAACTTTTCTTTTGCTATCTGTGCTCCTGTTTAAAGGCATTTCTTCTCTTGTTTTCTGTAGATGTTGCAGAGAAGGACCCGGACGGCGAGAGCAGAAGGCTGGCCGTGCAGAACCTGCTCCTGATCGAAAGCCTGAAAAAAAGGCTCGAAAGCCCTCCTCCCTAAGGAAGGGGAGGGTGGCCCTTTTGCTCCCGCCTTGCTTACTTTGATAGCTCGGAATATCTACAACTGTGAGTAGGAGGTTTGCACAACGGATTTGGAAATCGTTAAGCTTAATGTTTGGGGAGAACACCTCTGGCTGTGTCTCGGATCTGGTAAATATTTCGCTCCGTCGTAAAAGGAAGGAAGACGAGTTGAAGGGATCCTCAAGGAGCATCTACTCTCAGGTGTTTTGGACTGCAACGCCCAGCATTCCTCACAGCCTCAGGCCCTTTCCTTTTCCCCCTCCGCCGCTTAAGCGGCGGAGGGGGAAAAGGAAGGGGCCTGAGGCTGTGAGGAATGCTGGGCGTTGCAGTCCAAAACACAGTAAACTATCCATCTTGTAACGTGGTATAAAAATGCACAAAACCACAATGTGAGTTGTACAAGAATATTAAATGTATTTAAAAAAAAAAAGACCCAATTAGTCCATATAATTGTCCCGTGTCCTTCAGAAGGCCTCGGCTTCGTCGGCCACGTCCTCCTCCACCTCCTTGTCCTCCAGGCTGTTGTGGCGGAGCCTCTCCGGGGCCGGGTTCCGACTCGGCGGGAGGCCCAGCCCTCGGTGGACGGCCTCCGTGGTTTGCTGGCTGACGTAGTAGCCGAGGTTCACGACGGGGATCTTCTTCCGCATCTCTTCTAGGTACCGGTAGGCCTAGTCGGGAACGAAAGGAGCCGCATTAATCATCCCAGAGAGCCACATTCAGGCTCATGTTGACAAGTTAAATGCATCCACCCTGTTAATGTGGGATTTGTGTATTGAGAGTGTTTAAATGCAATTTGTGCCATGCTTGTGTTGCAACTAATTGCATCATCCAGAATGTACCATAGTGTGGAAAGAGTTATTGCCAAGAAGCTAGGATGACCGTGATATGTGGCTGGAACTAGGGAGTATCCAGACACAAGTGTTTGTGCATAACGATTGGGTCAGTTCAGTTGAATTCTGTCTGCCTAGAGTTAATGTGGGATTTGTGTATGGATAGTGTTTAAATGCAATTTGTGCCATGCTTGTGTTGCAACTGATTGCATCATCCAGAATGTACCATAGTGTGGAAAGAGTTAATTGCCAACAAGCTATGATGGCCTTGGTGCGTGGCTGGAACTAGGGAGTATCCAGACACAAGTGTTTGTGCATAACGACTGCGTCAGTTCTGTTCAGTTCTGTCTGCCTAGAGTTCGAGTCAAGTTCTGTTGGAGAACAGAACAGTCCTGTGTTCGTCTGTCGTCTGCAAGTCTGTTTGTGTTGATTATTGCTGCATACAGTAAAACTTCGTAAATAGTTTTACCAACGTCTCTGAGTGTCTCTTCGTTCTGCGTTCCACTGCTTCCATCCAACTACTGCTGCGCTGCAAATACTCTGACACACCCCACCATGCTTGGCCTGCTTAGTAAATCAGTGGTTCCCAAGAACAAAAATATGGTCCCGCGGCCTCACCGTTACATCACCATTGTAACGAGAGCGACTGGTCTCATGAAACTCTCACATATTACTACACCTTATATAGTGCCAAGGAAATTGCGATGTGGGGAGGGGAGAGGCTGACTACCCGCAAAAGGCATGACAACAAGCCTCCTGACTGCTGCTTCTCCTCCTCCCTCCCCGAGTGAAGCCCTTCCATGTTGCGCCTAGGTGTCTTCGTTTTTAGGCCTGTTCCTGGGTAGAGTTGGGCCCGAATCCCGTTTCATCTGTTTCTCTCGTGGTTTTGTACCGTTCCGTGCCATTCAGATGGCACTGAACGGTACAACCCCCTCCGAAAGGAAAGGAACAACAAAACGGAAAAAAGGGTGGAACGGTAGCCGTTTGGTCGGCTGATTTTCGGCTCTCGGCTGCAGGCCCTGGTTGGCATGGCCTACAGACAAGTGGCAGAAGCTCGATGCTTGCCGATCCGGGTCGCAGGGCCTACAGCCGAGTGTTCAGCGCTTGGCTGTAGGCCCTGGCCTCCAGGACTATCAGCATCGAGCACTCGGCGCTCAACTGTATGCCCTGCATCCTGTGAACTGGATCCCATTAGTTGCACAGAGGTTTGTGACATGTTTCTTCTCATTCTGTCGGTGATTCCTAGGCTGTGTTCTGGCGAAAGCTAAGCACAGAATTGTGCTGCAAGACGTAGGAATGCCAAGGCAAAAGAAAACTCAGGCAAAAGAAAAAAGTCCCAGCGAGCCTATATTCTCGTTTTTTCCCCATTGTGTGGATCCTGCGCCCCTAAAGGTCTGAGGGCTAACTAGTTGTGTTTCATCTCTGCAGACTAGATTTGCGGTTAGATGCTATTATTTATAATATATAATACTCGTATTATGCTATACTAATAATATAATTATATTGTATATAGACATATTGATATTATAATGTAATACAACTTAATAATAATACACTATTGTAATTGTATATTTACATGTAATATTACTAATAATATAGTGGTATAGTACAATATAGTAATTTATAATGCTAATATTGTGCTAGGCTAATAATATATGTAAATATATTATTAAATATAGTAATATATGTAAATATATTGCAGCACTTTATCAGTCACCTCGTGTTTACAATATTTATAGGGTGCACCTTACCCAGTCTACTTTTACAACCTCTCTCTTTTAATCCATGTTTTTATTAGTTCTTGTCATTTGTTTTTATTGGCTAATGTTTATAAATTTTTATAATTGTGCATGTCTTTTGTCTACTGTTGTGTTTTATATTGCTATTGTTTTTATCCGGGCTTGGCACTATGTAAGCCGCCCTGAGTCTCCTTTGGGGAGATAGAGGCGGAGTATAAAAATTATTATTATTACAGTAGAGTCTCACTTATCCAACACTTGCTTATCCAACGTTCTGGATTATCCAACGCATTTTTGTAGTCAATGTTTTCAATACATCGTGATATTTTGGTGCTAAATTCGTAAATACAGTAATTACTACATAGCATGACTGCGTGTTGAACTACTATTTATGTCAAATTTGTTTTATAACATGATGTTTTGGTGCTTAATTTGTAAAATCATAACCTAATTTCATGTTTAATAGGCTTTTCCTTAATCTCTCCTTATTATCCAACATATTCGCTTATCCAAAATTCTGCCGGCCCGTTTATGTTGGATAAGTGAGACTCTACTGTATTATTATTATTATTATTTGTAAGCCACCCTGAGTCCCCTTTGGGGAGAAAGAGGTGGGGTATAAAAATTATTATTATTATTATTATTATTATTTGTAAGCCACCCTGAGTCCCCTTTGGGGTGAGAAGGGCGGGATATAAATGTTGCGGATAATAATAATAATAATAATTATTATTATTATTATTATTATTATTATTTAAGGAAGCCCATTTGGGGGCTTGAACTGGGTGACGGGAGCACCTGGCTGGTTCAGAGCACTTCCTTTTGGTGCGCAGCTTGTCATTCTGTCTTTCCTGATTTGACACTTCCTGGTCTCGGCCAGTGAATCATCGTGGTTGCAGGTGGCTCGGCACCATCGTTTCCTCTGGTTTCTCCTCCACAAACCCACCTGATGGTCCAAATACAGCACACAAACAACACCCTCTGCCTCTCGTTCTTGCTCCCCAGCCAAACATATTAGACATCACATCACTAGTTGGTCGGTCACAGTTTTGTTTTGCTTCTGAGCCGTGACTTCCCATTCAGGATCAGGCGGGAGACCTGCAGATCTGAGCACTCCTCGGCCTCAAGGACCGCATTTACTCGAGTCTCATGCTCACCTTTTCTGGGCTAAATGACTCCGCCAAAATTAGGGTGTGCATTAGATCCGTGTGACATGGTCAACTCAGTGCTGAGCCAAAGCCTGTCAAAAACTTTACCCTGAAACAACTTGAAGGCACACAACAATCCGCAATATCATGCTATGTTATGTTATGCTATGTTATGTTATCCGCAATAACATGCTATGCTAGTTTTATATATATATATATATATATATATATATATATATATATATATATGTATATATGTATGTGTGTGTGTGTGTGTATATATATATATATATATATATACACACACACACACACACACACACATACACACACATATATATGTGTGTGTGTTTATATATAAATATATATATACAATATAATTTACAATAATATGTAATAATTATAACGTATTGTATATACATATAATATTCATAATATTATATTGTAATACGATATAATACTAATAATACAATATAATAATATTAATTATATATCATATTTTACATGTAATATTACTAATAATATTACAATATGTTGATACAGTACAATATAGTAATTTGTTACCAGTATTGTACTATACTAATATAATATTGTATGTAAATTTAATTTGTAAGCCGCTCTGAGTCCCCTTCGGGGTGAGAAGGGCGGGATATAAATGTAGCAAATAAATAAATAAATAAATAAACAACAACAACAACAATCCTTATTTTGCACTATTTCATCCTAGTCTGAGAGACTGTGAACGGGCCCCCCACTTAAAAGGTTTGAGGACCCCTGGTCTAATGGAACTGAATGTTTGCCATGTCTATGTGTATTGTGATCCGCCCTGAGTCCCCTTCGGAGTGAGAAAGAAGGACGGAATAGAAATACTGGAAATAAACAAACGACAGCCCCATAGCATTCTTCTTCGTGGAGTCTGTGAAATCGCATATATGGGTTATTGTGCCGAAAATAATCCATATGTTCACATTTCACAGGCTTCCACTCAAAGAAGCACAGTTACAGGAAAGCTACTCGTTCTTCTTCTTCGTGGAGTCTGTGAAATGGCACATATGGGTGATCCTCTGCGCAGCACAAAAAATAACCCATGTGTGCACATTTCACAGACTACCACTTGAAGAAACAGTGACAGCTGAGGGACTTGTTAATCCATAGCATTGAACAAGGCAATTAAAGTGGGTTCGTTCGACGGCACAGATGCACCCCAAGCTGTTTTTTCCCCTGTCGCTGGACTTTTGTTTTTAAAGAAATAGCCCCAGCTCGTTGTTGACCCAAGCAGCCCGAAAGACAGTTGCATCTGTCAAGTAGGATATTTAGGGACCGCTTATGCAGGGTGGTGGTAGCGCAGTGTGTTAAAGCACTGAGCTGCTGAACTTGCAGACCGAAAGGTCCCAGGTTCAAATCCTGGGAGCGGAATGAGCGCCCGCTGTTAGCCCCAGCTCCTGCCAACCTAGCAGTTCGAAAACATGCCAATGTGAGTAGATCAATAGGTACTGCTCTGGCGGGAAGGTAACGTCACTCCATGCAGTCATGGCAGTGGCCACATGACCTTGGAGGTGTCTGCGGACAATGCAGGCTCTTCAGCTTGGAAAGGGAGATGAGCACCAACTCATGACTGGACTTAACGTCAGGGGAAAACCTTTACCTTTACCTTACCTTATGCAGGGAGGCTAATTTAACTAATTTACGTCCCCATAAAAACTTCCAGTAGCGTGCAGAAAGGAATGAGGAAGTACTACCATCAAGGACTCCGTGTCACAAGTGGATGAAGCAGCAACCTCCCCATGTGGCCGGAATTGAGCATAGAAGCCAGAAGCTGTAAAATGTTAAATGGCCTCTGTGTCTGACTCTGTGTGTCGTATGTCTATGGCATTGAATGTTTGCCATGTATGTGTACATTGTGATCCGCCCTGAGTCCCCTTCGGGGTGAGAAAGAAGGGCGGAATATAAATACTGCAAATATATAAATAAACAAACAATGGTCTGACGTTGCCCAGAGCCATGTGAGCGAGGCTGGTCTGGGTGCTGCAGGGAGCACACGGCAAACATACCACTCACCGCCTGAAATTCTTGTGCCTGCAGGTGATGCTCCACCAGGAAGCCCAGGATGTCGCCCAGGCGGATGGCGCTGTCGAGCTCCGGTTCCTCCAAGAGAAGCTCGCACTGCCTCGCGGCCTCCCTGGGGTCTTCCGAGTAAAGCCTAGAAAAAGAGGCCACATCGGATCTTCTCACCCAGTGCCGCGATCTCTCAATGCAGTTCCTCATGTGGTGGGGACCCCCAACCATCACATTGTTTTCCTTGCTACTTCATAACTGCAATTTTGCTCCTGTTATGGATCGTAATGTCAACATCTGATATGCAGGATGTACTGTATATACTCGAGTATAAGCCTAGTTTTTCAGCCCTTTTTTTAAGACTGAAAAAGCCCCCCTCGGCTTATACTCGGGTGAGGGTCCTGGTTGGCTTATATTTGGGTCAGCTTATGCTTGAGAATATATGGTATTTTTATTATTTTTTCTATTATTACTGGTATTATTACATTTATTATTTTTTCTCTATTATTATTGGTATTATTACATTTATTATTTTTCTCTATTATTGTTACTACTATTACATTTATTTTACTCTATTTTTATTATTATTAATACATTTATTATTTTACTCTATTACTACAGGTATTCTGTATTTTTTTATTATTATTATATGTATTATTTTACTCTATTACTACATGTATTCTCCTGTATTATTATTATTATTATTATTATTATTATTACATGTATTATTTTACTCTATTATTATTAAAAGGATACATAAGCACATTTACATTGAAGATGAGAATAATGATTTGATCAGAGCTGGACAGTCTTATCTTAAATTAGAGCTTGATGTCAATATTCAAAAACATTTAACCTACTGATGCCTCAATTAATGTATTTTTATTGGTATCTATTTTTATTTCTGAAATTTACCACTCTCCGCTTTTGTGGTAAAATTAGGTGCCTCGGCTTATATTCGGTTGGCTTATACTCAAGTATATATGGTATACCTCACACCTCTGAGGATGCCTGCCATAGATGTGGGCGAAACGTCAGGAGAGAATGCTTCTGGAACATGGCCACACAGCCCGAAAGACACACAACAACCCTGTGATCCTGGCCATGAAAGCCTTCGACAACACATATATGGTATTTTCGTTCACTGGACCAAATTTGGCACAAATACCCGATAGGCCCAAATTTGAATAATGGTAAATGATTTTGTCATTTGGGAGCTGTAGTTGCTCCACCAAGGATGGAACTGAACCAAACTTGGCACACAGAACTCCCAAGACCCACAGAAACGTTTGGTGGGCGTTGACCTTGAGTGTGGGAGTTGTAGTTCCCCTGCATGCAGCCCCCCCGGGCAGTGCCGTGCCCCCGCTCCCGCTCACCTCCGGGCCTGGATGAACTTCTTGACCAGGGCCATCTTGCTGTGGAGGAGCGCCAGCTTGCTCTCCTGCTCGACGGGGCTGCGGGCCTTGGCCTTCGAGAGGCACTTGTAGGCCTCCGTCAGCGCCCCCAGCGCCTTCTCGTAGTTCTGGTACTCGTCCACCTCCACCTGGCGGGAGAAGGACACGTGTTGTGTGTGTTCTGCGTGTGCGAGCCCGCACTCGGCCCCAGGGCCAGCACCCTCTGCCTACCTGGGCGCAGGCGTCGTAGAAGCCGGCCAGGAGGTCCAGAGCCCGGCCTTTGGTGTAGAAGCTGATGATGTTCCTCATGATCTCCGGGTCCTTGCGCCAGTCCAGCGACTGGAGGTAGTTGGCAGCCATGATGTAAATCTCCCGCTGCCGGGAGACGCCCGCAAAGAACACGATTTTTTCCGTGTCGCCCGATTTCAGCAGGGCTCTCATGGCCTGGAAGCAAAGGAAGAGCAAAGGTCACTGCGGAGCAAGCAAAGCGCTGGGAAACCAGAAAGGGATGGAGAAGGAAGAGAGAGAGAGAGAGAGAGAGAGAGAGAGAGGAAACAACAGTCCCTCTTCCAGAAAAAAAGCAAAAGGTCCCCAAATTTTTGAGCTGCTGGAAACTACTATAATAATAATAATGATACGCAAATACATCACACCAGTACAGGTGGTCCCGGTGGTGATCGGCACACTGGGTGCCGTGCCAAAAGATCTCAGCCGGCATTTGGAAACAATAGACATTGACAAAATTACGATCTGCCAATTGCAAAAAGCCACCCTACTGGGATCTGCACACATCATCCGAAAATACTTGGGAAGTGTTTGACTTGTGATTTTGTGATACGAAATCCAGCATATCTTTCTTGTTTGCTGTGTCATAATAATAATAATAATAATAATAATAATAATAATAATACATCACACAGCCCTAGACACTTGGGAAGTGTTCGACTTGTGGTTTTGTGATACAAAATCCAGCATATCCATCTTGTTTGCTGTGTCATAATAATAATAATAATAATAATAATAATAATAATAATAATACATCACACAGTCCTAGACACTTGGGACGTGTTCGACTTGTGTTTTGTGATACGAAATCCAGCATATCTAACTTGTTTGCTGTGTCATAATAATAATAATAATAATAATAATAATAATAATAATAATAATAATAATACATCACACAGTCCTAGACACTTGGGAAGTGTTCGACTTGTGATTTTGTGATACGAAATCCAGCATATCCATCTTGTTTGCTGTGTCATAATAATAATAATAATAATAATAATAATAATACATCACACAGTCCTAGACACTTGGGAAGTGTTCGACTTGTGGTTTTGTGATACAAAATCCAGCATATCCATCTTGTTTGCTGTGTCATAATAATAATAATAATAATAATAATAATAATAATAATAATAATACATCACACAGCCCTAGACACTTGGGACGTGTTCGACTTGTGTTTTGTGATACGAAATCCAGCATGTCTTTCTTGTTTGCTGTGTCATCATAATAATAATAATAATAATAATAATAATAATAATAATAATAATAATAATAATACATCACACAGTCCTAGACACTTGGGACGTGTTCGACTTGTGATTTTGTGATACGAAATCCAGCATATCCATCTTGTTTGCTGTGTCATACAATATATAATAATAATAATAGTAATAATAATACATCACACAGTCCTAGACACTTGGGAAGTGTTCGACTTGTGATTTTGTGATACGAAATCCAGCATATCCATCTTGTTTGCTGTGTCATAATAATAATAATAATAATAATAATAATAATAATACATCACACAGTCCTAGACACTTGGGAAGTGTTCGACTTGTGTTTTGTGATATGAAATCCAGCATGTCTGTCTTGTTTGCTGTGTCATAATAAAATAATAATAATAATAATAATAATAATAATAATAATAATAATAAGTTTATTTATATCCCGCCTCCATCTCCCCCGAAGGGGACTCGGGGCAGCTTACAGCAAAATCAAAATACGAGCAATGATAAAATATGAAACATCAAAGGACAACAAGAGAAACCAATAATAAAATATACACAATAGGCGAAAAAACACAACACAGAATTAAAACATCAGATTAAAAACAATGAGGTTGCAATAATGGATAAGCAAGGTGCACATTATGAGTAACAAATTCATAAACAGATAAAGTGCAATAGTATCATTTACGGTCACATTAGGTAGGGAGGGGTCCTGAATAATATCAAGCAATCAGGATGCAGGATGCGTCAGAGCTAATGGTTTATATAGTGTGTGAAATGTTCACTCATTGTTAAAGTAAGTGTGTGGTGCTTCGGTAAGCATTCCAGCAGAGGAAGGGTTAAGTGCCTAGAATTAGATTTACTGCCTAGAGCAATGATGGCCAACCTATGACACGCGTGTCAGCACTGACACGCCTAGCCATTTTTGCTGACACGCTGCCGCATGCAGATTGGATGACTATGTCTTTTGTGGCCAAATGTGGTATGATTTGGCCCAGTGGTTTTGTAGTTTACTCCATGGGAATTATGCACATTACATATATATATATATATATATATATATATATATATATATATATATATATACACACATACACACACACACATATATATACATACACACACACACACACATATATATATATCATTCTATTATTCTATTATTATTGTAGTATATTATATTATTACTATTTTATTATTATTATTATATTCATTATTCGTGACTACATTGAAACTACAATAAAGAGAAATCAGCGTGGAAATTGCAAGAGGTACTATAGATTGTTGTACATGGAAATAATAGTAGTAAATAGTTTTTGATTTATTAAATACAGGTATATATTACAATTATATACACAGGAGGAACAGTGATATATGCCCCACTTGCAAAAACAAAGTATTTTGCAGTTTAATAAATGTTTCCCATGTTTTTAATGATAGAACCAATTAGGAAATGGCATTGATAACCCAGGAACAAACATCATGCCACATAGTGTTATTGACACATTCTCTAGTTTTTCCCAGATTCGGACTATTTTGGGTCTCACGGCCCGTGACGTGAGCAGCATACCATTTTGATTTTCCAGATCGTTGCTCTTCCTTTCAAATGCTGCCCAGAACTCATTCACAGAGCTCCCTTGACGGGCACGGTTTCTCCCACCGTTTGGCTGATCCACGACACAAGGCCACCCCAGAACCTTTGTATGTGCTTTGCGGCAACATTCGCCACATGGGACTTACTTTCAGCTTGTTTCCTGCCTGGGTGTACTTCTTGGTGGCCATGTGGTAGTTGCCCTGCCGCATACAGCAGTCGGCAATCTGCTCCAAGAGCGCCCGCCGGGAATCTTCGGGGATCTCCTTGGAATCCTTCGAGATGGTCATTTTTTCAGCCATTTCCTCCGTGATGGTCAGGTTCTGTTCCAGGCAAAGCTGCAGAGCGTCCTGGTACTGGGAGGGAGGGACAGAGAGAGAGAGAGCAAGTCAATGCCTGTCAGATAAACAGTAGAGATCTGCACAAATTTTTTTCCTTTGTTTCCTTCATGCTATTGTTTCGTTTCGACTGTTTGTCTACACAAATTTTTTGTGGGAAACGAGAGGCGACACAAAAATGAAAGCCGCACAATCATTGCACTTGCTTTCATTTAGGCCCCGTAACAATAATCAGGTACTAACAAAGGTCCGCTTTCCCATGACAGCTGATGTGTACCAATGTGTCTTACTAATAATCTATATATATAAAAGAGTGATGGCATCACGGCAATTCACAAAACAACAAAAATACAGGCCCCCCAACCTCAAAATTTGACAACACAACCCATCATCCACGCCTCAAGGTTGATACAACAAAAAGAAAAGAAAAATAAAGTCCTAATTAGAGGGAGAGCAATAATTTTTTTTATCCAATTGCTGCCAGTTTAGAGGGCTAATCTCTGCCCACTTGGTTGCCTAGCAACCAAGGGACAGCCAGGTTTCAGTTAGGGGACAGGCAGATTTAGGCCTCACTTAGGCTTCTTCCACAGATTATCTAATTTGCACTGGATTATATGGCAGTGTAGACTCCAGGCCCTTCCACACAGCTATAGAACCCATTTATAATCTTATATTATCTGCTTTGCACTGGATTATCTTGACTCCACACTGCCATATAATCCACTTCAGTGTGCATTTTATACAGCTGTGAAGAAGGGGCCTCATATAATCCAGTTCTAAGCAGATAATTTAAGATTATCAATATACAGTAGAGTCTCACTTATCCAACGTAAACAGGCCGGCAGGATAAGTGAATATGTTGGATAATAAGAAGGGATTCAGGAAAAGCCAATTAAACATCAACTTAGGTAATCGTTATACAAATTAAGCACCAAAACATCATATTATACAACAAATTTGACAGAAAAAGTAGTTCCATGCGCAGTAATGCTATGTAGTATTTACAGTAGAGTCTCACTTATCCAACACTCGCTTATCCAACGTTCTGGATTATCCAACGCATTTTTGTAGTCAATGCTTTCAATATATCGTGATATTTTGGTGCTAAATTCATAAATACAGTAATTACTATATAGCATTACTGTGTACTGAACTACTTTTCTGACAAATTTGTTGTCTAACATGATGTTTTGGTGCTTAATTTGTAAAATCATAACTTAATTTGATGTTTAATAGGGTTATCCTTAATTCCTCATTATCCAACATATTCGCTTATCCAACGTTCTGCCGGCCCGTTTATGTTGGATAAGTGAGACTCTACTGTACTGTATTTACAAATTTACCACTAAAATATCACAATGAATTTTAAACACTGACTACAAAAACATTGATTATGAAAAGGCAGACTGCGTTGGATAATCCAGAACATTGTATAAGCGAATGTTGGATAAGTGAGATTCTTCTTTAATATGAAATAATTACTGGGATAGAATAATGCAGAACAATATAATCTCTAAAACCAGGACAGTAAATAAACAGGGGAATTCCACACAGGAAACAATCGGGGCCAGCTAACACCTCCCAACAAAGTATTCCCATCATCAAAGTCTGGCAAATCCTGTTTTCTCAGGGCCACAGACAGTAGAAGCACATAAAATATCACAAACAACACCACTCTGAAAACAAGGGAATTCCAGACAGGAAACAATCAGGGCCAGCTAACACCTCCCAACAAAGTATTCCCATCATCAAAGTCTGGAAAATCCTCTGTTTTCTCAGGGCCACAGACAGTAGAAGCACATAAAATATCGCAAACAACACCACTCTGAAAACAAGGGAATTCCAGACAGGAAACAATCAGGGCCAGCTAACACCTCCCAACAAAAAATTCACTCAGGGAGGAAACAGCCAGGCTTTAAAGCTGCAAGGCCATTACATCCTAATCATTTTTCCTAATTGCAGCATTCATACTTGCCTCCAACAAACAAAAAAAAAACCAATCAGAAATATTGTATATTCACAACCTTTAGGAAATAATATCCCCTGATGGCGCAGCGTGTTAAAGCGCTGAGCTGCTGAACTTCTGGACCGAAAGGCCACAGGTTTGAATTGGGGGAGCGGAGAGAGCCCCCACTGTTAGCCCCAGCTTCTGCCAACCCAGAAGTTCGAAAACATGCAAATGTGAGTGCATCAATAGGTACTGCTCCGGCGGGAAGGTAACGCCGCTCCATGTAGTCATCCCACATGACCTTGGAGGAGTCTGCGGACAACGCCGGCTCTTCGGCTTAGAAAAGGAGATGAGCACCAACCTCCAGAGTCAGACACGACTGGACTTAATGTCAGGGGAAAACCTTTACCCTTGACCTTAACTATCACCAATTCCTCAATACTTTATTTCCCATACCACCAGACTTCGCAACAGCAACGCGTGGCCGGGCACAGCTAGTATTAATATAAATAACGATAGTTGTTCTGGGACCCTATGCTGAGTCTGGGAGATAAGTGCTTCCCCATGACATCTGATGGCCTGATCCTTGCAGCCCAGGAGCAAGACATCAGGACAAAGGCCATTCAGGACAAGATCGAAAAATCAGCCGATGACCCAAAATGCAGACTGTGCAAGGAAACCGACAAAACCATGGATCATATCCTCAGCTGCTGTAAGAAAATCGCACAGACTACAAACAGAGGCACAACTATGTGGCCCAAATGATTCATTGGAACTTATGCCTCAAGTCCCACCTCCCAGCAGCCAAGAACTGGTGGGATCACAAACCTGCAAAAGTCTTGGAAAATGAGCACGCAAAGATACTGTGGGACTTCCGGATCCAGACTGACAAAGTTCTGGAACACAACACACCAGACATCACAGTTGTGGAAAAGAAAAAGGGTTGGATCATTGATGTCGCCATCCCAGGTAACAGTCGCATTGACGAAAAACAACAGGAAAAACTCAGCCGCTCTCAGGACCTCAAGATTGAACTTCAAAGACTCTGGCAGAAACCAGTGCAGGTGGTCCCGGTGATGGGCACATTGGGTGCCATGCCAAGAGATCTCAGCCGGCATTTGGAAACAATAGGCATTGACAAAATCACGATCTGCCGACTGCAAAAGGCCACCCGACTGGGATCTGCACGCATCATCCGAAAATACATCACACAGTCCTAGACACTTGGGAAGTGTTCGACTTGTCATTTTGTGATACGAAATCCAGCATATACTGTACATCTCGTTGGCTGTGTCATACTACGTCTTTGTGAATAATAATAATAATACTTTATTTATTTTTCTATCCCGCCACCATCTCCCTGGAGGGACTCAGGGCGGCTAATATGGGGCCAGGCCCAAAAACAGAAACAAATCAATCTTGGCCTTAATTGGAACAAGTTAAAACAAGTATAAGTACCTAAATAATCAACATCAACAGAACAATCGAGTAAAATGAACAGGTTAAAATACAGTAATGCAACATACCCTGCTTCCCCTAAAATAAGACATCCCCCAAAAATAAGACCTAGTAGAGAGTTTGCTGAATTGCTAAATATAAGGCCTCCCCCAAAAGTAAGACCTAGCAAAGTTTTAGTTTGGAAGCATGCCCGGTGCCTGCCAAACAGAACACCAGAGCATGCAGGATCGGTAAATGTACATACCAGTTGTACATGGAAATAATGGTAGTAACAAGAAATTCCTGACAGGAGTCACAGTTTGGTTGGTTTGGTTATGTTGGTTTGTGATAACAACTACTGTACAGTATATAATAAATGTTCATTTTTTTGTTCAAAAATAAATGTGAATTCTTCTTCATGGAAAAATAAGACATCCCCTGAAAATAAGACCTAGCACATCTTTGGGAGCAAAAAATAATATAAGACACTGTCTTATTTTTGGGGAAACACGGTATCACTATAATGACCAGATAAAAAATAAAGTCGTAGAAAGAAATGCAGGAGACCCCGAGAATGTCTGCTCAAAACAATATTTGTAAGAATGATTTTTTGTGTGTGGATGAGGTTGTCCTGTCTGGAAAGGGCGCGCCCGGTGCCACTTGCCTTTTTTGCCGCCAGCAGGAGCTCCACGGCCTTCTCGTGCTGTCCGTGTTCAATGAAGAAGTCGGAGCAGCGGGCCAGGAGGGCCGGGTCGGACTTCTCATCCAGATCCTCGGCAATGAGCTGCAGGGCGGCAAACTGCTCCGTGGTGAAGGCCAGCTCCAGCGCCTTGGACAGGTGCCCGGCCTGCACGGGGAGGAAGGAGGCACAGGCAGAACATTCGTTGACTTACCGGATAGACTCGAGTATAAGCCGACCCGGATATAAGCCGGGTCATTGACTCAAAGTATAAGCTGGGAAATCATTGACTCCAGTTTAAGCCGAGGGGGGTAAATTTCAGAAATAAAAAATAGATACCAATAAAATGACATTCATTGAGGCATCAGTAGGTTCAATGTTTTTGAATATTTACATAAAACTCAAATTTAAGATAAGACTGTCCAACTCTGATTAAATCATTATTATCATCGTCTTCAATGTAAATGTGCTTATGTAACCTTTTAATAATAGAGTAAAATAATACATGCAATAATAATAAAATCAGAGTGAAATAATACATGTAATAGTAGAGTAAAATAATAAATGTAATAATCATAATTATAAGATCAGAGTGAAATAATGAATGTATTAATAATACAGTAGAGTCTCACTTATCCAAGCTAAACGGGCCAGCAGAACGTTGGATAAGCAAATATGTTGGATAATAAGGAGAGGTTAAGGAAAAGCCTATTAAACATCAAATTAGGTTATGATTTTACAAATTAAGCACCAAAACATCATGTTATACAACAAATTTGACAGAAAATGTAGTTCAATACACAGTAATGCTATGTAGTAATTACTGTATTTACGAATTTAGCACCAAAATATCACGATGTATTGAAAACATTGACTACAAAAATGCCTTGGATAATCCAGAACGTTGGATAAGTGAGACTCTACTGTATTAAAACACTCTAGAATTATGATAGTAGATAAAAAACAATGCTCTGAAAACAGAGGAATTGCAGACATGACACAATCAAGACTACCTAATGCCTTGTCATGAACTCCTTTCCTGGCGTTGTGGAGAACCATGAAAATAGGCCTGGAGCACACTAGAAGCAGCCAAGCTTTGAAACTATAAGGCCATTCAATGCTAATCAAGGTGGCCAATTGCAACTTTCACACTTGCCTCCAACAGACAAGAGTTCTTTTTTTTTTTCTCCCACCCTGGACATTATTCCACTGGCCTAGTTTCCAACAGACTTTACAACCTCGGAGGATGCCTGCCATAGATGTGGGCAAAGCGTCAGGAGAGGATGCTGCTGGAACATGGCCAGACAGCCCGGAAAACTCCCAGCAGCCCAGAGAGAGCCCTGGGAAAGGCTGACCTTGTGGTAGAGCATGACCGCCCTGTCCATCTGCTCCCCGCCTCCTTCGTAGTAACGGGCGGCTTCAATCATGTCTTCGGGAGAACTCAGAAGAGCCAGATTCATCAGCTGGTCGTCCAGATTGTTTTCCTGTTTCAAAATAAAACACCAAAAAGGATCTTCAAAAAACCTATTCATTGCGGCAATTTTCCAGAGCAGTGTTTGAGATGGTTAGAAGCAGCTGACATTGGTAATATTCTAACAAAAACTGCCAAAAACTGTTATAGTTAAACTGAACAATCATTGTTGTTCCAGTACGACAGTTGGAAAATAAAATAATAATAATAATAATAATAATAATAATAATAATAATAATAATAATAATAATAGTCAGGATCTCATCATTTGGTTAACAGAGAGATATAGAAGAATAATATAACGTGCATTTATGATAAGTCTATATTTCATTAAGACTAGTAATAAATCATGTTCTTACTCCTAGAATAGTATATTTTTGCTTTTTAGTACATTAAGAATATTTTTTAATGTATTTCCTTAGATGGCAGAATATAAATGCCCGCATTTCAGGCAGAATTATCCTATGGTCTGTTGTATCGCTTTTTTATTTTAGGAATGTTCTTTTATTAAATAAAATAAAGCATAATACATTATAATATGCAGGCAGTGAGTCAGAGCATTTCTACAGATATATAGACTAGGATGTCTTAATGAAAATACCAGCTCTGAGTCCATCCTGTTCTAATTGTACTATCTATTGTTCCAGAGGTTATCAATTAAACAGTCTAGCTCCCTGCATTGGTTTAATTGTGTTGTCAAAGGCTTTCATGGCCGGAATCACTGGGTTGCGGTGAGTTTTCTGGGCCGTCTGGCCCAACAAAGGATTCCCTCAGGGAGGAAGCAGTCAGGCTTTGAAGCTGCAAGGCTATTCAATGCTAATCAAGGTGGCCAATGGCAACATTCACACTGGCCTCCAATAGACAAGAGTCCTTTCTCCCCCCCCCCCCCCCCCCCCGGACATCATTCCACAGAGATATAAACCCCACTCGCCTCGTTTCCAACAGACCTCACAACCTCTGAGGATGCATGCCATAGATGTGGGAGAAACGTCAGGAGAGAATGCTTCTGGAACATGGTCAGACAGCCTGGAAAATTCACCGCAACCCATTGATTTAATTTCTCTGGCAACTTGACAATGAATCCGGTCACTTCCACTTTAAAGAAAACCCTGCAAATCTTCATTTTCAATGTTCCATTTTTACAGGTACAGTAGAGTCTCACTTATCCAACGTTCTGGATTATCCAACACATTTTTGTAGTCAATGTTTTCAATGCATTGTGATATTTTGGTGCTAAATTCATAAATACAGTAATTACTACATAGCATTCTTCTGTCAAATTTATTGTATAACATAATGTTTTGGTGTTTAATTTGTAAAATCATAACCTAATTTGATGTTTAATAGGCTTTTCCTTAATCTCTCCTTATTATCCAACATATTCGCTTATCCAACGTTCTGCCGGCCCGTTTATGTTGGATAAGTGAGACTCTACTGTATTATGTTTTGTTGTTGTATGGTTTTAAGTAGTTGTATGGCTTCCTTGCTATGTTAGAAACCGCCCTAAGTCCCCTGAGGAAATAGGGCGACATATAAATAAAGTGTTATTATTTATTATTTTTATTATACTATTATTATTATTATTATTATTATTTTATTATTTTGACATAGCAAACAAGATAGATATGCTGGATGATGATGATGATGATGATTATTATTATTATTATTATTATTGGGTTGTTGTATGTTTTCCGGGCTGTATGGTCATGTTCTAGAAGTATTCTCTCCTGACGTTTCGCCCACATTATTATTATTATTATTATTATTATTATTATTATTATTATTATTATTATTATTATATTTTATTTTGACACAGCAAACAAGATAGATATGCTGGATTTCATATCACAAAATCACAAGTCGAACACTTCCCAAGTGTCTAGGACTGTGTGATGTATTTTCGGATGATGCGTGCAGATCCCAGTAGGGTGGCCTTTTGCAGTTGGCAGATCGTGATTTTGTCAATGTCTATTGTTTCCAAATGCCGGCTGAGATCTTTTGGCACGGCACCCAGTGTGCCCATCACCACTGGGACCACCTGCACTGGTTTCTGCCAGAGTCTTTGAAGTTCAATCTTGAGGTCCTGAGAGCGGCTGAGTTTTTCCTGTTGTTTTTCGTCAATGCGACTGTCACCTGGGATGGCAACATCAATGATCCAAACCTTGTTCTTTTCCACAACTGTGATGTCTGGTGTGTTGTGTTCCAGAACTTTGTCAGTCTGGATCCGGAAGTCCCACAGTATCTTTGCGTGCTCATTTTCCAAGACTTTTGCAGGCTTGTGATCCCACCAGTTCTTTGCTGCTGGGAGGTGGGACTTGAGGCATAAGTTCCAATGAATCATTTGGGCCACATAGTTGTGCCTCTGTTTGTAATCTGTCTGTGCAATTTTCTTACAGCAGCTGAGGATATGATTATTATTATTATTATTATTATTATTATTGGGTTGTTGTATGTTTTCCGGGCTGTATGGCCATGTTCTAGAAGTATTCTCTCCTTACGTTTCGCCCACATCATCATCATCATCATCATTATTATTATTATTATTATTATTATTACGAGAGTTGTTGTGGGCAAATGTGTCCCCCTCTGCTCTTAGTGAAAGCTCGATGTTTGAGAGGGGATGCCGGGCGAGTCGGCTGTACCTTGCACAGTCGGATGGCGTTGTTGAAAGCCTGGGCCCGGGTATAGAAGTGCACGGCTTGTTTGATGTCGTCGTTGCTCTCGTACTGGCGGGCGACGTGGTAGGAGGCGGCCCAGTTCCCCGTCACATTTGCAATATCGGCCGCCTGAAAGGGAATCAGACAGAGTCGGAGTGAGCTCCCGACCATTCATAGCCTAGCTTGCTGTTGACCTATGCAGCCGAATGACCGTTGCATCGGTCGAGCAGGGAATTTAGGTACCGCTTTATGCGGGGAGGCCAATTTAACTAATTTTCGACATCATAAAAACTTCCTCAGCACGCCCGAAAAACTGGCAAAAATCAAAAAGAGTGAGAATGGAGATAAGTGTTGGAAATGTAAGAAAGAGAAGGGAGACTTCTTCCATATGTGGTGGGGGTGTAAGAAGGTAAAAAGGTTTTGGAGAACAATATAGAAGGAAATGGAGACCATATTACAAATAAAGAAATAATAGGAACGCCTGAAATAGCACTGTTGTCATTTATGGATAATATTCAAGTATCAAAAGAGTTAAAGGAACGAATCGCCAATTTGCTAACAGCAGCAAGATTGTTAATAGCCAAAAAATGGAAAGGAAGTGAGGAGTGCCAATTGGAAGAATGGTATAAGGAGATTTGGGATATTGCGATAAATGATAAATTGACATGTAAGATTAAAATTAAAAGAGGGATATTAAAAAAGGATGATTTTGGGAAGATATGGGGAAAATTTATAGAGTTTGTATATGGAGAAGGTAAGGGGAAAAAACCTGTAAAAGAAACAATTGAATTTTGGAAATAAATATTGTAATTGGCTATTCTGGGGTGAAGGGATACCACTAGGTGAGGGGTAATAAAAGGTAAATAATAGGAGTATGTAATATAGAGAGTGAAAATACTATATGAGCTTGATATACATAACTCTGTATTGCAAATTGGTTTAAGAATGTATAAGTTTTAAGTATAAATAAAAAAATTAAAAAAAAAACAAAAACAAAAAAAACAAACAAATAAAGCTAGTCCTAAAACCGGAATACTTTTTATTAGGGCTAACGGACTTCTTCACAGATACAAACAATGGAAAACTGTTTATATATATGATAAGTGCAGCTAGAATCACGATTGCGAAACTTTGGAAAACAGCGGAAACGCCGTCACTAGAACAATGGATTTTGAAATTGATGGATATAAAAAATATGGACACATTAACGCAGATAATCTCAGTAAAAACGGACACAAAAACAGATTGGGACAAATTAAATAAATATCTCAAGGGAAAAAAAAGAAAATTGGAAATACAGAAGTAGAAACTGTTTAAGTAAAGACACTCTCAGGTTCTTAGAAAAAGGTTCGGGGAAAGAACTTGGAAAATTAAGAATAAAAATGTCGAGCAGGGGAACTGGAAGGTAATCCAGAGGGAGGAGGGAGGGTTGAGGGGAAACAGGGGTCTATTTCTTATGTGTGTGTGTGTATATATATATATATATATATATCCCTTTTTTTTGTCCGTTATCATTCTTTTTTGTCTTCTTTTGTAATCACATGTGACTCTCCCCTTTTATTGTATCACTATAACTATAAATAAAAGTTATTAAAAAAAACACTTCCTCAGCATGCAGAAAGGAATGAGGAAGTACTCCATCAAGGACTCGGTGTCACAAGTGGGCGATGAAGCAGCAGTGGAATCGAGCATATCCTCATGAAGCCAGAAGCTAGAAAATGTTAAATGGCCTCTGTTGTCTGTCTATACGTCGTTGAATGTTTGCCTTGTGTATGCGCATTGTGATCCGCCCTGAGTCCCCTCCGGAGTAAGAAAAAAAGGCCGGAATAGAAATACTGTAAATAAATAAATACATAAATAAATATAGATTACCTTCTGGATGTTGCCCAGGAAACAGTGAATCCGGACCATGGAGAAGTAGTCCTGCGCCAGTTCGTAATATTTCAGAGCCGCTTCCATGTCGGCCTGACCTTCCAGGTACTGCGCCCACCACTTCCACAAGCCCCTGGAAAGTGAATTGATTCCCTGTTAAATCAATTCGATTAAAATTCTCCAAGGTGATTGAAAAAACACTAGAGAAATGGCTATTAAGAAGAAAATAAATAGCAACGCTGGACGCTATAATGAGCAATCACTGTCAATTAAGAATCAGAACGACCGCAAAGAAGCACAGCATCTCTATGGAATGGCCGGGCTGGGGTTAGTAGCCAGCTGCAATAAATCACTACTGACCGAGAGGCGAGTTCGAAGCCAGCCCGGGTCGGACCATTAATAGCCTAGCTCGCTGTTGACCTAAGCAACTTGAAAGACAGTTGCATCTGTTGAGTAGGAAATTTAGGTACCGCTTTATGCGGGGAGGCCAATTTAACTAATTTACGACACCACAAAACAGTCCAGCAGCGTGCATGCGGAAGAATGAGGAAGTACTCCATCAAGGACTCGGTGTCACAAGTGGACAATGAAGAGGCAGCTCCCCCTGTGGCCGGAATCGAGCAGACCCTCAGGAAGCCAGAAGCTGGAAAATGCTACATTGCCTCTGTGTCTGTCTATACATTGTGTTTCTAATGGCACTGAATGTTTGTCATCTGTATGTGTGCATTATAATCTGCCCTGAGTCCCTTTCGGTGTGAGAAGACGTCATAAAAATGTCCAGCAGCGTGAGAAAAGGAATGAGGAAGTACTACCACCAAGGACTCGGTGTCACAAGTGGACAATGAAGAGGCAGCTCCCCCTGTGGCCGGAATCGAGCATACCCTCATGAAGCCAGAAGCTGGAAAATGCTACATTGCCTCTGTGTCTGTCTATACATTGTGTTTCTAATGGCACTGAATGTTTGTCATCTGTATGTGTGCATTATAATCTGCCCTGAGTCCCTTTCTGCGTGAGAAGACGTCATAAAAATGCCCAGCAGCGTGCGAAAAGGAATGAGGAAATACTACCACCAAGGACTCGGTGTCACAGGTGGACGGTGAAGCGGGAACTCCCCTTGTGGCCGGAATCGAGCATACCGTCAGGAAGCCAGAAGATGGAATATGTTAAATTGCCTCTACTGTCTGTCTATATATGTCGTATGTCTAATAATGACACTGAATGTTTGCCATGTCTATGTGCATTGTGATCTGCCCTGAGTTCCTCTCGGGGTGAGAAAGAAGGGCGGAATATAAATACTGTAAATAAATAATAAATAAACAAATATCCAGCCCGAGTCACAAAGATTCACAAAGAGTTCAAAGGACACTGGGCCCAGGACATAACCCTTTTGCATAGCCAAGTCCTCTTCATTTTATAAATGTTGTGATAATAATAATAATAATAATAATAATAATAATAATTATTATTATTATTATTATTATTATTATTATTATTTTTATACCCCGCCCCATCTCTCTGAAGGGACTCGGGGCGGCTGACATGGGGCCAAGCCCGGACATCAACAGTATAAAAACAGAACAATAAAACAGATCAATCAACAATAAAAACAAGTCATAAAAATCATATAGAAAAAAAATATAATGATAAAATCTTGGATCGGATCCAAAGAAACTGGGCCGAAAATGCAAGTTATGTCGGTATGTCGGTGATGATGAAATACGTACACAAAACGTACACAAAACAGTAGGCCCATGTGCTTTCAATGTCTCACCTGCAAAAACCCTCATCCTTCACGAACTCCCTTCTCTTTGAACGTTTCTAATTTAACCTGAGCCCGGAAGGAACGGTGGCCGTATCAGTATCTCCTTCCCAGGGATTGCACAGAGAAGGGATCGGATTGAAAACCCAATGGAAGAAGCAAGAGTTTGAAAACGAACCTAGTCCGGCGCATGCCCAGCGCATGGAGCAGGAGGCACCAATCCTGGGAAATACTCACTTATCTTTCATCTTGTTGACGTAAGACTCCAAGGCCTGTAAATCTTCAGAAAGCATCCGCGGGACCTCAAATTTGTGTGTGTCTGACTTTTCGTAGCTGCCAGCAAACAAAGCTCGGTTAGAAAGACAAGCCAAAGTCGGATTTTGTGTATAATAAATTTCACATTTGTATGGTAAAAATTTTTCACTTGACGTTAAGTCCAGTCGTGTCCGACTCATCTCCATTTCTAAGCCAAAGAGCCAGCGTTATCCATAGACACCTCCAAGGTCATCTGGCCACTGGCATGACTGCATGGACCGCCATTACCTTCCCACCAGAGCGGTACCTATTGATCTACTCACATTTGCGTGCTTTCAAACTGCTAGGTTGGCAGAAGCTGGGGCTAACCGCGGGAGCTCACCCTGCTCCCCAGTTTCGAATCAAGTACAGCAAGTTCAGCAGCTCAGCGGTTTAACCCACTTCGCCAGTGGGGGCCTCATATGTACATATGTACAAATTATATGTAAAGTAGAGTCTCACTTATCCAACATGAACTGGGCGACAGAATGTTGGATAAGTGAATATGTTGGATAACAGGGAGAGATTAAGGAGAAGCCTATTAAACACTAAATTAGGTTACGATTTTATAAATTAAGCACCATAACATCATGTTATACAACAAATTTGACAGAAAAAGTAGTTCAATATGCAGTAATGCTATGTAGTAATTACTGTATTTACAAATTAAGCACCAAAACATCATGTTTAACAACAAATTTGGCAGAAAAAGTAGTTCAATAGGCAGTAATGCTATGTAGTAATTACTGTATTTACAAATTAAGCACCAAAACATCATGTTTAACAACAAATTTGACAGAAAAAGTAGTTCAATATGCAGTAATGCTATGTAGTAATTACTGTATTTACAAATTAAGCACCAAAACATCATGTTTAACAACAAATTTGGCAGAAAAAGTAGTTCAATAGGCAGTAATGCTATGTAGTAATTACTGTATTTACAAATTTAACACCAAAATATCATGATGTTTTGAAAACATTGACTACAAAAATGTGTTGGATAATCCGGAACGTTAGATAAGCGAGTGTTGGCTAAGTGAGACTCTACTGTACAATATAACTGTATTCTCAATTCGCTTCTGACATGATAAATAAATAAAAGCATGACTTCTAAACTAGAGTATTCATTCAAAAAGCTGCTATTAGACGCAATGGTAGATATTTTCCCCTCCGGGAAACACAGCACTCTTTCACACACAGCCATGCCGTTAGGTTTGGATTAAAATGTTAACACTTACTAGGTTCTTTTTATTTCGTGTCAAAAGCATTGCACATCAAACAAGTCCAAAAGTGATAAAATAAAGCAATTACAAACAGTTAAGATAGTTTTAGACCAAAAGTGGGGAAACAGGGACCGCATTGTCCGTGGCTTTAAACTTACTAGGTGAGTGCCAGGCCGAGGTCAGCGGTGGCTTCCAAGTGCTTGGCGTAATTGTAGTAGGTGGTGCGCAGGTGGACGCGGTCATGCGCCTCGGCCACTTCCATGGCTTTCGGCCACTGGTTGGAGGCCTGGTAGAACTTGTTCAGGAGGTCAAAGCGCTTGCACTGCTTGTACAGTCGCTCCGCGTCTTCCTGGAAGAGAATAATAATAATAATAATAATAATAATAATAATAATAATAATAATAATAATAATAATAAAATTTATTTCCCTCATTTCTATCCTGCCCTTCTCACCCGAAGGGACTGAGGGCGACTCACAATCTGGCAAATAATAATAATACAATAATAACGATAATTAATTATTAATACATGTATTATTTTACTCTATTATTACATGTATTATTTTCCTGTATTTATTATTGTTATTACATATATTATTTTATACTATTATTATTAAAAGGATACATAAGCACATTTACATGGAAGAAGATGAGAATAAAGATTTGATCAGAGTTGGACAGTCTTATCTTAAATTTGAGCTTGATATAAACATTCAAAAACATTTAACCTACTGATGCCTCAATTAATGTAATTTTATTGGCATCTATTTTTATTTCTGAAATTTCCCACCCTCGGCTTATACTGGAGTCAATGTTTTCCCAGTTTTTTTGTGGTAAGATTAGGTGCCTCGGCTTATATTCGGGTCAGCTTATACTTGAGTATATATGGTAATAATAATAATAATAATAATAATAATAATAATAATAATAATAATAATAACAACTTTATTTTTGTACTTCGCCTCCATCTCCCCGAAGGGACTCCAGACGGCTAACATGGGGCCAAGCCCAGGTAATTATAATAAATAAAACAAAACACATACATGACACATGTCATGAGCAGGTAAAAATGCATTATACAGTAACGTTATACAGTAATATGCATTTAATGTTTCAAACTCCTGCAAGTTAACATCATGATTAGACATAAAAGCCATTGAGAAAAGCGAACGGGGACAGCACGCGATGACAAAATAAAAAAGTGGGTTATTTTGTCTTTGGGTTCAAGAGCAGGAACTGCGCATTTTGGGACTGCCAAACAACAAGGCCTAGGAAGAACCACGGGAGCCGGCACAGCCCAGAATAGAAGCATTGTGAGCGAGACAGGATGTTTAAATCAAAATAAGGAAAGTACTAAGGCAACCGGACCCCCAGGTCGTTCCGTGGGGGAGGCGGCATCCTCTTGCAGTTGTATCGGTCGAGTAGGAAATTTAGGTACCGCTTCATGCGGGGAGGCTAATTTAACTAATTTACGACACCATAAAACCTTCCAGCAGTGTGCGGAAGAATGAGGAAGTACTCCATCAAGGACTCGGTGTCACAAGTGGAGGGTGAAGCGGCAGCTCCCTCTGTGGCTAGAATTGAGCAGACCCTCACGAAGCCAGAAGCTGGAAAAATGTCAAATTCCCTCTGTGTCTGTGTATGTATGTCATATGTCTAACATATATATGTGCATTGTGATCCGCACTGAGTCCCCGTCGGGGTGAGAAAGAAGGGCGGAATACAAATGCTGTAAATAAATAAATAATGCTCAATTGCCTCTATGTCTGTCTATGTATGTCATACGTATAATAATGGCACTGAATGTTTGCAATGTATATGTGCATTGTGAGAAAGGCGGAATTTAAATACTGTAAATAAATAATGCTAAATTGCCTCTATGTCTGTCTATATATGTTTGTATGTCTAATAATGGCATTAAATGTGCATTGTGATCCAGAGTGAGGAGGGCGGAATATAAATACTGTAAATAAATAAATAATGCTCAATTGCCTCTACGTCTGTCTATATATGTCATATGTCTAATAATGGCACTGAATGTTTGCAATGTATATGTGCATTGTGAGAAAGGCGGAATTTAAATACTGTAAATAAATAATGCTAAATTGCCTCTACGTCTGTCTATATATGTCGTATGTCTAATAATGGCATTGAATGTGCATTGTGATCCGGAGTGAGGAGGGCGGAATATAAATACTGTAAATAAATAAATAATGCTAAATTGCCTCTACGTCTGTCTATATATGTCGTATGTCTAATAATGGCATTGAATGTTTGCCATGTATATGTGCCCTGTGATCCGGGGTGAGAAGGGCAGAATATAAATACTGTAAATAATTAAATAATGCTCAATTGCCTCTACGTCTGTCTATATATATCGTATGTCTAATAATGGCATTGAATGTTTGCCATGTATATGTGCCCTGTGATCCGGGGTGAGAAGGGCAGAATATAAATACTGTAAATAATTAAATAATGCTCAATTGCCTCTACGTCTGTCTATATATGTCGTATGTCTAATAATGGCACTGAATGTTTGCCATGTATATGTGCATTGTGAGAAGGGCGGAATATAAATACTGTAAATGAATAAATAATGCTACATTGCCTCTGCGTCTGTCTATATATATCATATGTCTAATAATGCTTGCCATGTATATGTGCGTTGTGATCCGGGGTGAAAAGGGCGGAATATAAATACTGTAAATAAAATAATTAAATGATAAAGGACAGCAATAAAGCCAACTCAACAAAGGTGCCACTTTCCCTTTTCACCCGCCTGCCTCCAAGGCCCAGGTCAAGAAAAACCACAAACAAAGGTAGATGCCCAGACCACGGGAGAGAAAGGAGAGAAGGGTGATCTCAGGTGATCTCTACTGACCAGCATGCCCAGCTGGATGGCCAGCATGGCCACCCGGGCCTCCTGCTCCGGCTCTTGCTCCGCCTCCCGCAGGGCCTTGGCTCCCTGCGCATGTCCCATGTTCCCCAGGCAGACGCGGGCCACATCCAGCCGCTGGGTCTTCACACACATGCGGGCCATGTTCTCCCAAACCGCCTCGCTGCGGAAACAGAAACAACACAATGAGGAGTCTCTTGCTTCAGTGCTTACAAAAGGAAAGCAAATAAACATATACACAACTATAATTGGAATACTATTAGGAAATTTAACATTTGTGTAATGAAGTACGACTTTTGGTTTACAGGTGTTATGTTTAATTGTGTGTTTATGTTTTAAAAGGGTAAGTATTACAGTTACTGCATCTCAGCACTCAGAGGCTGGTTGCCATGGAGAAGTAGGCGGAGCCAACTGCCGTTTAGTTGAAGAAGTGCAGAGCTTAAAAAAAAAGAAAGTCAGTCTGTGCTCTGATGAGGCACAGGGAAGATTGATTCCAGGTTGATGGGATCAAGGAGACTCAATTGCTCATTTTGAGTCAGTCTTAAATAAGTTTAGTGACTTATTTAATGCAGTCTGTGTCCTGGAAAGGCACAGAGAATCTGTGATAGTATATCACAGGGGTGACTGTGGTTTAAAGTCACTGGATAGTCCAAGTTTCAGACTTTGGGAACCAATCCCAGCTGGACTCACAGAGATTCATTGAAGTAACAGTTAGAAAGGAGCAGATGAATAGGTTTTAACTACTTTAAGTAAAAGAAGTGATACTTTAGAGAGTTTGATTCATCTCATTCTAGTATTGTAACTGTTAATAAGAATACCTCTAAGTGAGAAACAACATTGTAACCACTGAGCTCTGTGCCTGAATAAACTTGTTATTGTTCTTCCAACATCTAAGCCTCTGTCGCATATATTCTAAACCAAGTTACGCTACCCTGCGTCTTTGGTGGTTGCATCTTTACACTCGGGAGCAGGAATCTGATTATGAGCAGGAGAGAAAGAGAATTCGGGACATACTTACAGCACCTACAGATGAGGAGTTGTTTGAGGGATTATCTGGGGATGATGGGTCAATGAGTGAAGGAGAAGAAGGAGACACCATGGACTGGACTAAAGTAAAAGAAGTGCAAGCTATTTGTGAGGCACCTATTGATCTACCCACACTCTGGGGGTTGGTGCTCATTTCCACTTCTAAGCCCAAGAGCCGGCGTTGTCCGTGGACACCTCCAAAGTCATGTGGCCATAGACATGACTGCATGGAGCAGCGTTGCCTTCCTGCCAGAGCAGTACCTATTGATCTACTCACACTCTGGGAGTAGGTGCTCATCTCCCTTTCTAAGCCCAAGAGCCGGCGTTGTCCGTAGACACCACCAAAGTCATGTGGCCATAGACATGACTGCATGGAGCGGCGTTACCTTCCCACCAGAGCAGTACCTATTGATCTACTCACACTCTGGGGGTTGGTGCTCATCTCCATTTCTAAGCCAAAGAGCCGGCGTTGTCCGTAGACGCCTCCAAAGTCATGTGGCCATAGACATGAATGCATGGAGTGGTGTTACCTTCCCGCCGGAGCAGTACCTATTGATCTACTCACATTTGCTTGTTTCTGAACTGCTAGATTGGCAGAAGCTGGGGCTAACAGCGGGAGCTCACCCCGCTCCTCAGATCTGAACCGCCAACCTTTCAGTCAGCAAGTTCCGCAGCTCAGTGGGGCTCCTTTTCACCTATAATATTTCTTACATATTCCGTCACTGAATCGCTAACATTTTCTCCTGGGAACCGGACGAATACAAAACTGGAATTTGTGTGTTTTTGTATTTGATATTATTGTATGTTGGTTTTATATCTGTAAGCCGCCCCGAGTCCCTCTGGGGAGATGGTGGCGGGGTACAAAAATAAAATTATTATTATTATTATTATTATTATTATTATTATTATTGAGGAGGAGTGTTGGGGGTGGAGAGAGAGAGAGGGAGAGGGAGAGAGGGATGGACCAGGGCCGCAGAAGTCTTTGTCCGTCTTTTCCTTTCAGGAAACACATCCTGTTCCTCTCCAAGTGCTGTGGCAGGGGCTCTGTGAGTCGCAGCCCGGCTACGCCCTGAGGGCTCACCAAAAACATCCACAAAAACAACGGCTTCCTCTCTCTCTCTCCATTGAGAGACAGGAGGGGAAAGCTTCCTTGCGGCCGAGGTCCAGCTTTCCTGTGTCTGGGCTCGTGGCTCCGATATCTGCAGAAGGACAGCGGAGAAGACCTCCTTGGCCTGGCCAGCCTTCCGAGACCCCTTGGAGATCACGGCACTCTTTTTGCCTTGGCGGTGGGATGTTGTGAAGCTGGAGAGCGGCACGGATTGGGAGCTTCTGCCGCTCGACTCTTCTATGTGGGCACCGGTCTCTTGCCACGGCTGTGCTCCGGAGGGATGAAGTGCCCACCGACGTTACTGGACAACACTATTGTCTAAAACGGCAGATCAAGGCTCGGAAAAAAATGCAACCTTTTCAGCTTGCCACCAGCTCGGCTCTGCTCCAAGTGCAGGAAGGTGGATAAAGCACGGCATCGTGGAAGTCTCGACCCGATTCTTATATGGGTTACGTTTCTTTGTGTGATCAGACATACCTTGGAATCTGACTTTGAGAATGAATGGCGATGTTCTCTAGCCTCCCATAACAGCATCTTGTGCTTGCTCTCCACCTAAATGCACTACGCTTGACCGGGACTCTTCCGCCTCCCGCCACGAGTGCGACGGTCAGATATGACTGTCCAGAAACTGGTCGCCACCGCTGTGTTGGTCGCTCTGGTCTCGCTGGTCCTCAACAATGCCGCGGCTTTCACCCCCAACTGGGTCTACCAGGCCCTGGAGGACGGGCGCAAGCGCAGCGTGGGGCTGTGGAAGATGTGCTGGATGCCGGAGAAGGGGAAAGACGGGGCCGCCGGCACAAGCGCCCGGCACGGGACGGGGCCGGAGCAGGAGTGCGAGCCTCTCGGCTGGGGCACAGAGCCCGCCGGGTTCCAGGAGTCCCGGAGCACCGTCAAACGTAAGTCCTCCTTCCCACCCTCAAGACTGACCCACTGAGAGGTTGGCATAATAATAATAATAATAATAATAATAATAATAATAATAATAATAAGAAGAAGAAGAAGAAGAAGAAGAAGAAGACTCTGGCAGAAACCAGTGCAGGTGGTCCCGGTGGTGATGGGCACATTGGGTGCCGTGCCAAAAGATCTCAGCCGGCATTTGGAAACAATAGACATTGACAAAATCACCATCTGCCAACTGCAAAAGGCCACCCTGCTGGGATCTGCACACATCATCCGAAAATACATCACACAGTCCTAGACACTTGGGAAGTGTTCGACTTGTGGTTTTGTGATACGAAATCCAGCATATCTAACTTGTTTGCTGTGTCATAATAATAATAATAATAATAATAATAATAATAATAATAATAATACATCACACAGCCCTAGACACTTGGGAAGTGTTCGACTTGTGATTTTGTGATACGAAATCCAGCATGTCTATCTTGTTTGCTGTGACATAATAAAATAATAATAATAATAATAATAATAATAATAATAATAATAATAATAAAACTTTATTTATATACCTCCCTATCTCCCGGATGGGACTCACGGCGGTTTCCAATCATATCTATATATATAAAAGAGTGATGGCATCAGGGCAGCGGACAAAACAACAAAACTACAGGCCCTCCAACCTCGAAATTTGACAACACAACCCATCATCCACGCCTCTAGGTTGATACAACAAAAAGAAAAGAAAAATAATGTCCTAATTACAGGGAGAGGAATAATAGTTTTTTATCCAATTGCTGCCAGTTTGAAGGCTAAGCTCCACCCACTTGGTCTCCTAGCAACCTACTCATCCCAGGGGAAAGGCACAGTTAGGCCTCACTTAGGCCTCTTCCACAGATTATCAGATTTTAACTGGATTATATGGCAGTGTAGACTCAAGGTCCTTCCACACAGCTATATAACCCATTTAGGATCTTATATTATCTGCTTTGAACTGGATTATCTTGAGTCCATATTGCAGTATAATCCACTTCAGTGTGCATACTAAACATAAAGACAACCATACAACAGACATTTAATACCACCACTACCTCAACAATTTCTCACCAACACCACCAGACAACGGCACAGCAACGTGTGGCCGGGCACAGCTAGTTTAAATATAAATCCAATGTTAAGACACAGCATTACTGTATTTACAAATTAAGTACAGTAGAGTCTCACTTATCCAACACTCGCTTATCCAACGTTCTGGATTATCCAACGCATTGTTGTAGTCAATGTTTTCAATGCATCGTGATATTTTGGTGCTAAATTCATAAATACAGTAATTACTACATAGCATTACTGCGTATTGAACTACTTTTTCTGTCAAATTTGTTGTATAACATGATGTTTTGGTGCTTCATTTGTAAAATCATAACCTAATTTGATGTTTAATAGGCTTTTCCTTAATCCCTCCTGATTATCCAACATATTCGCTTATCCAACATACTGCCGGCCTTGTTTATGTTGGATAAGTGAGACTTTACTGTACCACAATATCATCATATATTGAAAACATTGACTCCAAAAATGCGTTGGATAATCCAGAACGTTGGATAAGCGAGTGTTGGATAAGTGAGACTCTACTGTATTAGGAAGAAGTTCGTTCAATGGCATTTCTTTAGTACATGTATTGTCAAAGTACATTTTTTTTTGGTAAGTGAAGCTGTTCTATTTTGTATTGGGATAATCAATTTGTAGCCACTAGATTGAAAACGGGTGCTTTTCAGGAATTGCAATAAATAAATAATTCAGGAATAAATAAATAAACATTTTATGCCATATATAAGCCGCCTTGAGCCCTCTTCGGGGTAGAGAAAGGCAAGGTAGAAATCAGGTAAATAAATACATAAATACATGCTTCTTGCAATGACAACTAACGGCTTTGACTTCTCAACGGACATCATGCGCTTTCACGTTTCGTTGTTCCAGTGCAGTTCGACATGATGCGGGCCTGCAACATGATTGCCACGGTCGCTTTGACCGCCGGTCAGCTCCTCTTCGTCATGGGACTGGTCGAACTGCCCATCATCCCTCAGGATACGCAATGGTGGGAAGAAGCCACTGCCGCCGTCTTTCAGCTGGCCAGTAAGTAGAATATTTTTTTTGCAGGTTTCGAAGTGTTTCTCTCTTTAAGAGTTTTGCAAAACTTTCATGTGAAACCAAAGCAACAAGTCTATCGTTCTGGACTTGGTAAAAGATCCTGATCTTCTTTTGGGATCAAGGTAATTTTTCTTCTTGCCATGCCTCTGGTATATGCTTTCTTTTTCTTTTAGTATCTCATTCAAAACTTTGTGGCGGGATGGAGCAATTTCATCTGCCAGTGCTTTATAATAGATTGCAGTGAAGCCATCTGGTCCTGGCGCCTTATCTGATTTCAAACGCTTCATCGCCGTTGTCACTTTGTGCATTGTAATTTTTTTTCAATGCTTTTTATTAAACACAAATTTTCCAATAAGATAAAAGAAAAAGGGGAAAAGAAAAAAAAGAAAAAGAATAAAAAAAACAACAAACCCTAGACAGGCAAATGATAATACACATGGCGCTTCTGGAAGTCTTTGCAGTGGCCTTGTCCCTTCTTCTGCAAGTCCTGGTTTGTGCCACGCTTCACCTCTTCTTTTAAATCAAGAATATACAATACAGCTCTTCTTTATATCACTACAGTATATACCTTCCCCATTCCGGCACATTCTGTACTGGGTTTTATGAATTAGTCTCCTGTTTTAATATTGTATGCTTCATGTCGATTTTATCGATTGTTTTACTGATAATTGAGGTTTTATTGGTATAATTGTTTTATTGTTGTATCATTGATATTTGATTGTTGTATCGGGCAAGGCCCCGTGTAAGCCGCCCCGAGTCCCTTCGGGGAGATGGGGCGGGGTATAAAAATAAAGTTGTTGTTGTTGTTATTATTATTATTATTATTATTATTATTATTACAGTAGAGTTCCAGTTGTCTATAGAAACTATTTCCCAATGAATAAAGTCCTGAAAATCATATGTAAACAATGTGTCTATAGAAAACCTTGACTCACTTTAAGGCAGTGATTCCCAACCTGTGGTCCGTGGACAAACAAGTGGTCTGCAAGAACGAAAATATAGTCCACAGACTCACCGTTACTACACCATTGCCTCAAAACCACGTGGCAATGAGAGTGACTGGTCTCGTGAAACCCTCTTATAGTGCCGAGGCCACAGGGATGTCGGGATGGGAGAGGCTGACTACCCATGAAAGATTACTACCACCACCACCTCAGCTCTAGATGATGAAATATGGTTTTCTACGGGTGAGCAGATGGCGACTACTGGGTGGTATATGTTCTGTATGAAAAACTAGAGCTGATTTGGTCTATCCAATTCAGTTTTCTGAATCAGCACGCCAAATAACCAAACCAAATATAAATAATAATAATGATGTATTTTCGGATGATGCTGCAGATCCCAGCAGGGTGGCCTTTTGCAGCTGGCAGATCATAATTTTGTCAATGTCTATTGTTTCCAAATGCCGGCTGAGATCTTTTGGCACGGCACCCAGTGTGCCCATCACCACCGGGACCACCTGCACTGGTTTCTGCCAGAGTCTTTGAAGTTCAGTCTTGAGGTCCTGAGAGCGGCTGAGTTTTTCCTGTTGTTTTTCTTCAATGCGACTGTCACCTGGGATGGCGACATCAATGATCCAAACTTTTTTCTTTTCCACAACTGTGATGTCTGGCGTGTTGTGTTCCAGAACTTTGTCAGTCTGGATTCGGAAGTCCCACAGTCTCTTTGCGTGCTCATTTTCCAATACTTTTGCAGGTCTGTGATCCCACCAGTTCTTTGCTGCTGGGAGGTGGGACTTGAGGCATAAGTTCCAATGAATCATTTGGGCCACAGAGTTGTGCCTCTGTTTGTAGTCTGTCTGTGGCGATTTTCTTACAGCAGCTGAGGATATGATCCATGGTTTCGTCGATTTCCTTGCACAGTCTGCACTTTGGGTCATCAGCTGATTTTTCGATCTTGGCCTGAATGGCCTTTGTCCTGATGTCTTGCTCCTGGGCTGCAAGGATCAGGCCTTCTGTCTCCTTCTTCAGGGTCCCATTCGTGAGCCATAGCCAGGTCTTCTCCTTGTCAGCTTTTCCTTCAATTTTGTCAAGGAACTTTCCATGCAAGGTTTTGTTGTATCAGCTGTCAGCGCTAGTTTGTAGTGCGGTTTTCTTGTACTGGTTTTCTCTCTGCTGTTAATAAGTTGTTGTTGTTGTTGTTGTTATTATTATTTATTTATTTATTTTTATATCCCGCCTCCCGCCCAGGTAACCACAATAACACAAAGTAAAATACATACATAACGTAAATAATCAACAAACAGAAATTAAAACCAGATAAAAACACATTTAGAAGTAAGAAGGATTAAAACGAGAGTGAACTGGGCCAAAGTGCGAGGAGTTGACCAAAAACCGATTCGTAACCCTTTTGGTGCTAATGTTGGAGAGTGGGCCCTGGTCTGACAACCTCCACCTTCTGATCCCAGACTCATTCCTCTTGAAAAACAGCTTGAAGCTCCCTTCCTATTGCTCTATTCTATCCTCAGGCCGAGCAAAACCACGCTCTCCTATTTTTCATCAGGAGGAAATGCATTCTGGCCCCGTTGAGAACTTGTTGTTTCATTGACAAACAGTCCAGAGGACAGCCGTGTGCCTTTCTCCTATCACCCGGCTAATTTTAGACGAGAGTCCTTTTGTTGTGCTTCAGTCTGCTTTAAACAGAGCCGGAGAGAGAGAGAGACTGAAGGGCGCCAGGATATCCTGACACAGGAGAAGGAAATGCCTGCCGTTACCTGTTATGCAAGGCGGACCTTGAAATGTTCAGCCGCGGGAGGGGAGAGGAGGGTTGCAAGGACTGTGGCAAGACTAACGCAACCGACTGAAGCCCATCCTGGGATCTGGACCCTTGAACTGATTGAGCGACGAGGATCATCTACCATCTTGTACGAGAGTTGAATGGAAAGTAATGCTCCCACCTTCATTACTTGGGTTTGTTTGGGAATGTTTTAATAAACCAAACGCAGAAATAATCCTTAGAATGTGCTCTTTAATGACCACGATCCACTTTCCCACATCATCACCAGACAATTGGATACATTTCTGCCAACGATGAACAAGTTTTCTGAAGCCGCCGCGGAAGAAGTCGACACTCTGTTTCTGCAACCGGCGTCTCACAGGACCCATCGTGCACAGATCTTCCAAGAGCCAAGCCAAGCAATCATGTGACCCACACGTTCTTGTGAAAAGCCGATTATGCTTGAAATTTATCAATTAGTGATACGACAATCGTCCTGAATCAATCTGTCCACCTTTTGCTTGTGAAACTCGGTGTTTGCTGTCACAGGACATCCAACTCTTTGTTGGTCACGCAAGTCAGATGTTCCCACCTCAACCTCTTTAAACTCACTCACCCAACGACGCACAGGACTCACATCAACACAATCCCCATAAATAGCTTGCGTTCTCTGATGAATCTCCTTTGGGATGACATCAAGAATTCAATGACAGCGAAAGCTTTATGTAAAGTAAAGAATCATTGACCAAGCCAATATAAAGGGCAACACCCTGTTGTTAGGGTTACTCCTTATCACTACAGAAAAAGAGACGGATTCAACTTTATTTTTGGATCAATCTCTTGTGTCTATACAGAATGGGAAACGCAAAGGTGAAGATGGAAGTCATTTTTATTATTTTTATTTTTTTTATTCTTTTTATAACTTTTTCACTCATATACTTCTTTCTCTCTCTCTTTTCTCCTTTTTTTCCTTCACTTTCTGTCAAAAAAAATCATTGTTCTCAATCTTTCGTTGTTATTTACTTATTTTATATACCGATAAAAATTTATTTAAAAAAAAGAATTCAATGACTGCACGTTGCTTAAGTCGCATTGACCGACCGTCTGCGGAGGGTCCCATACTTCGCCCTTTAACAACACAACCGTTCAATGCTAAAGTTTCACCATCTGCGCAGGGTTCCATACTTGGGACTTTAACAACACAACTGTTCAATGCTAAGGCTTCCCACCAAATGGATCTAACTGTAGAGAAGAGTCTCCTGAACAAGCCAGGACCTGTCGCAGACCAGGACTGCCATCTGTTGAGGAGTTACGAAGGTGGAGGCATTACTTTTCATTCAACCCTCGGAGTTATATCGTTGACATCAGGAAATTGTCAGTGGTATAAAACATTTTTGGGATGACTATTCTAACTTTAAAGCAATCTGACCATCATCCCAAGGGAGAGATGCAGCCTTTTAGAGAGTCCTGAGCATCATTAGGTGTCAGACACATATCAACCTTGAGAGAGGGAAAAAAATAAACCTAACCCAATGAAATGATAGGAAGCAGAGAGGAAGGAAAAGAAGAGGAAGGAGAACGGCTCTGGCAGCTGCATGAGAACGACGCAGCCCGGCCTCTGACAGGAAAGGACTGTTTGCTTTGGAAGAGGATTGTGGAGAGAATGGAAGCAGGCTCCTCCGCAGGGAGATTTGCACTCATGCCTTGGACTCTACTACAAGGTTCAATAGGGAAAGAATGGAAAAAAGATCTGAAAAAGCAGCTCTGGGCCGAGGTTTTGAACCTGTGCAAAAGCCTTTGACAACTCTGGAAGCAGCCCGACTGTATCAACCCCACCAAACCTTTCCTTTTCCTGATTAAGTTTTTAAAATATGGTTCTGTCGGCAATACGGTATTTTCAAGGAGCTCTTTTTCCACGGCTTTTAAAGAAAGCCCAGGCCTGTGCAGTCGATGCCGCACAAACAAAGGATGATGGCTAAGCATGTGCTTAAAGGATTTAGAGATCGAAGCTGGGATCCTGCCAGCACCGTCGCTCAAGCAGGAAGTTCATTATTCCAATCTCAAAAGTTTTGCAAAATAACATTCCCCTCCCAATTTCACTGACACTACTGCCTCCTAAATTCTTCCCGGCAAAACTACCCTGTTTCCCCTAAAATAAGACATCCCCAAAAAATAAGACCTAGTAGAGGTTTTGCTGAATTGCTAAATATAAGGCCTCCCCCGAAAGTAAGACCTAGCAAAGATTTTGTTTGGAAGCATGCCCGGAGCCCACCAAACAAACACCAGATCATGCACGACTGGTAAATGTACATACCAGTTGTATATGGAAATAATGGTAGTAACAAGGAATTCTTGATAGAAGTCACAGTTTGTCTGGTTTGGTTATGTTGGTTTGTGATGACAACTACTGTACAGTATAGAATAAATGTTCATTTTTTTTTTGTTCAACAATAAAAGTGAATTCTTCTTCATGGAAAAATAAGACATCCCCTGAAAATAAGACCTAGCGCATCTTTGGGAGTAAAAAATAATATAAGACACTGTCTTATTTTCGGGGAAACACAGTATTATCTGTTTCCTTCCCTTGCGGAAAAAGTGTCCCCACTCCCCCAATAACGGCTTCTTCTTTCTTTCTTTCCTTTTGTGTAGACACACAAAAAATGAGAAACAACTCCAGACTAATTGTACGAGGGCCGAATGAAAAGTAATGCCTCCACCTTCGTAACTTGGGTTTCGATCAGAATACAGTAGAGTCTCACTTATCCAACATAAACAGGCCAGCAGAACATTGGATAAGCAAATATGTTGGATAATAAGGAGGGATTAAGAAAAAGCCTATTAAACATCAAATTAGGTTATGATTTTACAAATTAAGCACCAAAACATCATGTTATACAACAAATTTGACAGAAAAAGTAGTTCAATATGCAGTAATGCTAAGTAGTAATTACTGTATTTATGAATTTAGCACCAAAATATCACGATATATTGAAAACATTGACTACAAAAATGTGTTGGATAATCCAGAACGTTGGATAAGCGAGTGTTGGATAAGATCACACGTTTTATTGATTAGCCCATCGGCCGTATCAAAACATTAAGTGTTGGATAAGTGAGACTCTACTGTATTTTCATAAATCAAACGCAGAAATAATCCTTGGAATGTGCTCTTTAACGACAGTAGAGTCTCACTTTTCCAACATCCGCTTATCCAATGTTCTGGATTATTCAACGCAGTTTGCCTCCCATCCCAATCCACAGCTGTTTCTCTAGACCAGTGATGGCCAACCGATGACACGCGTGTCAGCACTGACACGCCTAGCCATTTTTGCTGACACGCTGCCGCATGCAGATGGATTGGATGACTATGTCTTTTGTGGCCAAACTTGGTGTGATTTGGTCCAGTGGTTTTGTTGTTTACTCCATGGGAATTATGCACATTACGTTTATATATATATATATACACACACATAATCATTCTATTATTATTCTATTATTATTGTAGTATATTATTATATTACTAGCTGTGGCCAGCCAGGCGTTGCTATGGCGTATGGGAATCCTTTGTTGGCCAGGTTGAATAGCAGTGAATAGCCTTGCAGCCTCAAAGCCTGGCCGCTTTGTACCTTGCGGAATCCTTGGTCGGTCAGTTTGAGTAGCAATTAATAGTCTCGGTGTGGTAGGTATGAATGCTGCAATTAGGCACCTTGATTAGCATGTAATGACCTTGTTGGGAGGTGTTAGCTGGCCTTGATTGTTTCCTTTCTGGAATTTCCAATTTCCCTGCTTTCAGAGTGTTGCTCTTTATTTATTTACCGTCCTGGTTGTAGAGACTATATTGTTCTGTATTATTCTACCACAGTAATCATTTCATATTATATTTATAACCTTATATGATCTGCTTAGAAGTGGATGAGGCCCCTTCTACACCTGTATAAAATCCATACTGAAGTGGATGATATGGCAGTGTGGACTCAAGATAATCCAGTTCAAAGCAGATAATATAAGATTGTAAATGGGTTATATTGCTGTGTGGAAGGGCCTTGAGTCTACACTGCCATATAATCCAGTTCAAATCAGATAATCTGTATTTTATAGGCAGTGGGGAAGAGGCCTAAGTGAGGCCTAACTCTGCCTGTCCCCTGGGCTGAGTGGGTTGCTAGGAGACCAAGTGGGCGGAGCTTAGCCTTCTAATTGGCAGCAATTGGATAAAAACAATTATTCCTCTCCCTCTAATTAGGACTTTATTTTTCTTTTCTTTTTGTTGTATGAACGTAGAGGCATGGATGAGGGGTTGTGCTGACAAGTTTAGTGTTTCTGGGATGTGCAGTTTTGTTGTTTTGTCCTAGGCCAAAATTTCTTTTTTTAAAAAAAAATACAGATTTTTTATTTTTTAAAACACAAAAAATACATACCGTAGACATACAAAACATTTACAATTCCCACCACCAACACAAGGATTGTTTTCTTTTTACATATTCGTTTCTTTGTGAGACAATCTTTATGTCTTTATCTTTATTTATTTATTTATTTACAGTATTTATATTCCGCCCTTCTTTCTCACCCCGAAGGGGACTCAGGGCGGATCACATGACACATATAAGGCAAACATTCAATGCCTTTAACATAGAACAAAGACAAGACAAACATAGGCTCCGAACTGGCCTCGAACTCATGACCTCTTGGTCAGAGTGATTTATTGCAGCTGGCTGCAGCTGGCCGGCTGCTCACCAGCCTGCGCCACATTTCCATCCTATATCCTTTATCCATTTCCATCCTATATACTATATAACGTTTGTATCTTATTTCTTATGGCTTGATCTCCAGATTGATTCATGATATAGTTCTTTACCCTTGTCCATCTTTCTTCCATTTCTCTTGTCCTAGGCCGAAATTTCATTACCCTTTTATATATATAGATAGGAATGTCACTAACCCAGTATGCTATTGCTTTTGTTTTTTAACGAAGGTTTTGTGCTGGTCATTGGGCTGGTGACCTTCTACCGCATCGGGCCCTACACGACGCTGTCCTGGTCCTGCTACCTGAACATTGGGGCCTGCCTGCTGGCCACCCTGGCCGCGGCCATCCTCATCTGGAACATCCTCCACCGGCGGGAGGACTGCATGGCCCCCCGGGGGGTCATCGTCATCAGCCGCACCTTGACCGCTCGCTTCCGGCGAGGCCTGGACAACGACTACGTTGAGTCGCCTTGTTGAGAAGATTTTAAAAACGGATTCTATAAATACGCCACTTAATTTAAATCCTGAAATAACTATGACATTCACATGTCTACTCAAGAAGCCCAACGTTATTATTGGAATGGGCGACATCTATATATATAAAAGGGTAATAGCGTTTCGGCCTAGGACAAAACAACAAAACTACACATCCCAGAAACACTACACTTGGCAGCACAACCCCTCATCCATGCCTCTACGTTCATACAACAAAAAGCTCCAGCTACTCCAGAAAACGGCCAGGCTTTGAGACTGCAAGGCTATTCCCTGCTATTCCACCTGGCCAACAAAGGATTCCCATAAGCCACAGCAACACGTGGCCAGGCAAAGCTAGTCTAGCTATAATATGCCCCTGGTGTAGTGTAAAATACTAACCACTCACTAAACCACCCTGATGGAATGCCAGTCAAAAGATAGATGATTCAAGCTGTGACGTTTTGTGTGAAAATGGGGGGGAGAAAGGCCATTCAACAGTCCAAGAGCCCGACCTTCTATGAAAAGTAAAGCAGCCTGTATCCCACAACACGCAAACAAGCGCAAGGGTTCAGCTCAAAAGTTATCTCTTTTCACAACCAACAACTGAACAGTCCGAAAGACAAAAACAACAATTTAACCCGAGTCACTATTTGCATTTACTCGAATCAATTTGCAATGTTTTTGTAACATTTCATGGGATGCCCTGAATTTGAGTGCATAAAAAAATATTTCTGTATCAAAGTTGGGCAAGTCTATCAATCACTGGCACAATTTATCAGGCATGGTTGGTGAAAGTATTATTTTTAAGAAATGAAAGTGTATAACGTAAAACGTGCCTTCTGTGATGTTTCAGAACGTTTTATTCTGTTGGCAAAGAGGGACTTCCTAAAGATCAGTTAGAGTCATTCAAAGCAGAAATGTTTTGTTCCCCTTTAATAATAATAATAATAATAATAATAATAATAATAATAATAATAATACTTTATTTTTCTATCCCGCCACCAAGCCCAAAGCAATACAAATATAACAGTTAAAACCAACAGATAAATAAAACGATATCAACATAATATTCAGATATAATAAGCAAAATTAAAAACACAAAATAGAAAACAACCATGGTGACAAATTGGGAAGGTAATAAAAATGAACACTAAGTTCCAACAAATCGATGGAGCTGTGCCGCTTTTCCAGATGCAAACGCATTACAACTCCCAGACTGGGTTGCTGTGAGTTTTCCGGGTTGTATGGCCGTGTTCCAGAAGGTGCCATATGTCTAGTTTTTGTACATGAATTGGTTTATTTTGATGTGTAGCAGCAAAATATCAAAACAAGAAGAGAAGTAAACTCTTTCTTCAAAGTCCTATTTGCCAAGATATTTCTAAAGGCTATCAAAGCTTGCAAAAACCTGTATCAAAGTATCATATAAAAGCAGCATGGATAGTAGTCGACACCATTAGAGTGATATACAAATTATTTTAGACAACATCGCAAACAAAGACTCTGGTTGATCTCCGTAGCCGCAGTTGGGTTCCCCTGGGAACCCTCCTTATCACTCAGCTCTTCACTCGAGGAAGTGAAGATGAAGAGGTGACAAAATCCAGGAAGAGCCAGGAATCTCAGATACAGCACAACTCCACAAACAGGGAGTTATAACTAGTAAGACTAGTACAGGAACAGGTACATAGAAAACTTCCAGGATATATTAGTGATGTATTATTATTATTATTATTATTATTATTATTATTATTATTATTATGACACAGCAAACAAGATAGATATGCTGGATTTCGTATCACAAAATCACAAGTCGAACTCTTCCCAAGTGTCTAGGACTGTGTGATGTATTATTATTATTATTATTATTATTATTATTATTATTATTATTATTATTACACAGCAAACAAGATAGACATGCTGGATTTCGTATCACAAAACACAAGTCGAACACTTCCCAAGTGTCTAGGACTGTGTGATGTATTATTATTATTATTATTATTATTATTATTATTATTATTATTATTATGACACAGCAAACAAGATGGATATGCTGGATTTCGTATCACAAAATCACAAGTCGAACACTTCCCAAGTGTCTAGGACTGTGTGATGTATTATTATTATTATTATTTTGTTATCATGATACAGCAAACAAGATGGATATGCTGGATTTCGTATCACAAAATCACAAGTCGAACACTTCCCAAGTGTCTAGGACTATGTGATGTATTATTATTATTATGATTATGATTATTATTATTATGACACAGCAAACAAGTTAGATATGCTGGATTTCGTATCACAAAACACAAGTCGAACACTTCCCAAGTGTCTAGGACTGTGTGATGTATTATTATTATTATTATTATTATTATTATTATTATTATTATTATTATTATGTCACAGCAAACAAGATGGATATGCTGGATTTCGTATCACAAAATCACAAGTCGAACACTTCCCAAGTGTCTAGGACTGTGTGATGTATTATTATTATTATTATTATTATTATTATTATTATTATTATTATGACACAGCAAACAAGATGGATATGCTGGATTTCGTATCACAAAACACAAATCGAACACTTCCCAAGTGTCTAGGGCTGTGTGATGTATTATTATTATTATTATTATTATTATTATTATTATTATGGCACAGCAAACAAGATGGATATGCTGGATTTCGTATCACAAAACCACAAGTCGAACACTTCCCAAGTGTCTAGGACTGTGTGATGTATTATTATTATTATTATTATTATTATTATTATTATTATTATTATTATTATTATGGCACAGCAAACAAGATGGATATGCTGGATTTCGTATCACAAAACCACAAGTCGAACACTTCCCAAGTGTCTAGGACTGTGTGATGTATTATTATTATTATTATTATTATTATTATTATTATTATTATTATTATTATTATTATGACACAGCAAACAAGATGGATATGCTGGATTTCGTATCACAAAATCACAAGTCGAACACTTCCCAAGTGTCTAGGTCTGTGTGATGTATTTTCGGATGATGTGTGCAGATCCCAGTCGGGTGGCCTTTTGCAGTTGGCAGATCGTAATTTTGTCAATGTCTATTGTTTCCAAATGCTGGCTGAGGTCTTTTGGCACGGCACCCAGTGTGCCCATCACCACCGGGACCACCTGCACTGGTTTCTGCCAGAGTCTTTGCAGTTCAATCTTGAGGTCCTGAGAGCGGCTGAGTTTTTCCTGTTGTTTTTCGTCAATGCGACGGTCACCTGGGATGGTGACATCAATGATCCAAACCTTTTTCTTTTCCACAACTGTGATGTCTGGTGTGTTGTGTTCCAGAACTTTGTCAATCTGGATTCGGAAGTCCCACAGTATCTGTGCGTGCTCATTTTCCAAGACTTTTGCAGGTTTGTGATCCCACCAGTTCTTTGCTGCTGGGAGGTGGTACTTGAGGCATAAGTTCCAATGGATCATTTGGGCCACATGGTTGTGCCTCTGTTTGTAGTCTGTCTGTGCGATTTTCTTACAGCAGCTGAGGATATGATCCATGGTTTCGTCGGTTTCCTTGCAGAGTCTGCATTTTGGGTCATCAGCTGATTTTTCGATCTTGGCCTGAATTGCCTTTGTCCTGATGTCTTGCTCCTGGGCTGCAAGGATCAGGCCTTCTGTCTCCTTCTTCAGGGTCCCATTCGTGAGCCACAGCCAGGTCTTCTCCTTATCAGCTTATTATTATTATTATTATTTTATTATGACACAGCAAACAAGATAGACATGCTGGATTTCATATCACAAAATCACAAATCGAACACTTCCCAAGTGTCTGGGACTGTGTGATGTATTTTCGGATGATGCGTGCAGATCCCAGTAGGGTGGCCTTTATTATTATTATTATTATTATTAATAATAATAATAACACCCATTGGTACACATCAGATGTCATGGGGAAGCAGCCCTCTCTCAGACTCAGCTTAAGGTCCCAGAATAACTATTGTTGTTATTATTATTACTATTATTATTATTATTATTATTATTATTATTATTAACACCCATTGGCACACATCAGATGTCATGGGGAAGCACTCCCCTCTCAGACTCAGCTTAGGGTCCCAGAATAACTATCATTATTAATATTAACACCCATTGGTACACATCAGATGTCATGGGGAAGCAGCCCTCTCTCAGACTCAGCTTAAGGTCCCAGAATAACTATTGTTGTTATTATTATTACTATTATTATTATTATTATTATTATTATTATTATTAGCACCCATGGGTACACATCAGATGTCACGGGGAAGCACTCCCCTCTCAGACTCAGCTTAGGGTCCCAGAATAACTATCATTATTGATATTAACACCCATTGGCACACATCAGATGTCATGGGGAAGCACTCCCCTCTCAGACTCAGCTTAGGGTCCCAGAATAACTATCATTATTGATATTAACACCCATTGGTACACATCAGATGTCATGGGGAAGCAGCCCTCTCTCAGACTCAGCTTAAGGTCCCAGAATAACTATTGTTGTTATTATTATTACTATTATTATTATTATTATTATTAGCACCCATGGGTACACATCAGATGTCATGGGGAAGCACTCCCCTCTCAGACTCAGCTTAGGGTCCCAGAATAACTATCATTATTGATATTAACACCCATTGGCACACATCAGATGTCATGGGGAAGCACTCCCAATCCAAATCAAGTACTGACCCTACCTTTTTATAAGTTTGATGGATTTAAAGGCCTCGTCCATATCCCCAATGGTCAGATACAGGCTGAAGTTAAGCACGGCATCGAGCGTACTTTTGTCGCAGTCTTCCAGGCCCATGAAGTCGCGCATCGGTTTTCTGGTGACCATCTGGTAGAGCGATATCACGCCCGGCTCCATCGCATCTTTCTTCTCTGCTTCCGGCTGAAAGGAAAAATCATTACTTAGCACAACAAAAACAAAAACAAACAAAAAAAACATTGCACAGCAAATCAAATCTACCCTCCAAATACGGATACAGTTCTTCACTGACAGGTATTCAACATGTTTATCAATGATTTGTATGGTGAAATGGATGACACCGAATTCTGGGCACTGCAATTGAAATACTGAACAAATAAACAACAACAACACAAGTCAAAGGGATATCGACAAGTCCAGAGAAGGGCAACCAAAATTATGAAAGGTTTGGCAATGAAGCCCTATAATCAGAAATTGATTATAGCCCTTTAATATTAACATTACAGTCATCAGACTCATTCTACCCAATAGGATAATATCTGCAAATCGACTTTCCTTAGAAAAAAAAATGACCATCTCCCAAAAAACCTTATTAATAAATATCCTTAAAAATGAGAACGATTAATACATTGTATGTTAGATGCAATTAAAGCCACAGTCGCCTTAGGCTGAAAGGACCAAAAGAAATGGGACATTAAAACATGGTATAAATATTTAGCAGACGACCTCCTCCGAGACTACATTAATGAAAGGAAAAGTTACTATAGAAACGGCCTAATCAGAAAGACATGGGAGGCAAAATAGAAAGACTTAATTTACAGAATAAAGGGGAAAGACAAATATAAGGAATTAAACAAGATTATCCTCATGATCGAACCATTGTAATAAATATAGAAAATTTGTAAACTGTTCCTGGGGTGGGGAGGGAGGGAGAAAAATAAGGAAGAATGTAAACAGGTGTTACCGATGGAAAATGTTCTGAACGTTTGTATAATTTTACGTAGCACTATTTACAATTAAAAAAACCTTTTAATTAATAAATATGCAGAATAAAGCAAACAGAAACTGGAAAAAAGAAACTCATGAAATCAAAACAAACTATAATCAAGGCAGGACAGACAGCCCGTAATACTTACGTAAGGTTTATAGAGAGATCCCCTCCAAAACAATAACTACAAGGCAGCAGAAATGAAAAAAGAAAAAGAAAGAAGTGCCAATAAAATAATAAACAACATGCAGAGTAATACAGGTAAGGTGAAATGACAGGCAGTGAGGTGAAATTAAAAAGCCACATGTTACGTTGCTGCTGCAGCTATAAAGATCACTTGTAGAAACATATATATGGCAATCATAAACTTATTGAAAAGGAAAAATTGTGTCACATCCATTTAGCAAATGCAAATCCCCGTGATCACGTGGAGACCACCTTTTGAAAACCACGAGTCAAGAAAAGCATGAACAAATGATATTCATAAGCGTTCATGTAATGGCACACAGGTCACTCAGCTATTAGACTGAAGAGCCATGTCTTTGAACTGCCAAGGAGAAAGGCATGCCAGTACAAAAATATCTTGGGCTAGCAGAGGATGGTTGTTTCTTTGAAGTAGAAGTTGCAGTTGCAATTGTCCAAAAGATATTATAATTAATAATAATGATAATAATAATAATAATTTATTTTTATATCCCGCCACCACCTCCCCAGACGAACCGGGGCGACTCACAAGGGGACGGTCCCAGAAAAACATAGGTTAAAAACACAGTACATGAATTAAGAGCAATATAAACAAAATAAATATACAACACTCTTTGAATATACACTCCCTTGAAACCTCCAAGTTTAAAATATTCATCCAGAGACAAAAAAAAAACAAAGACTTCTTTGAAAAATAATATACTGTATATACTCGAGTATAAGCCTAGTTTTTCAGCCCTTTTTTAAAGACTGAAAAAGCCCCCCTCGGCTTATACTCGGGTGAGGGTCCTGGTTGGCTTATATTTGGGTCAGCTTATACTCGAGAATATATGATATGTTTATTATTTTTATCTATTATTATTGGTATTATTATATTTATTATTTTTATCTATTATTGTTGATACTATTACATTTATTTTACTCTATTTTTATTATTATTAATAATACATTTATTATTTCACTCTGATCTTATTATTATTGCATTTATTATTTTACTCTATTTATTATTACTTGTATTATTTTCCTGTGTTTATTATTATTATTACATGTATTATTTCACTCTATTATTATTAAAAGGATACATAAGCACATTTACATTGAAGAAGATAGGAATAATGAGTCGAGGCACCTAATTTTACCACAAAAAAACCTGGGAAAACATTGACTCCAGTATAAGCCGAGGGTGGGAAATTTCAGAAATAAAAACAGATGCCAATAAAATTACATGAATTGAGGCCTCAGTAGGTTAAATGTTTTTGAATATTTACATAAAGCTCAAATTTAAGATGAGACTGTCCAACTCTGATCAAATCATTATTCTCACCTTCTTCAATGTAAATGTATCCGTTTAATAATAATAAAGTAAAATAATACATGTAATAATAATAATAATTACAGGAAAATAATACATGTAATAATAAATAGAGTAAAATAGTAAATGCAATAACAATAATAAGATCAGAGTGAAATAATAAATGTATTAATTATAATAATAAAAATAGAGTAAAATGTAATAGTAGCAACAATAATAAAGAAAAATAATAAATGTAATAATACCAATAATAATAGAGAATAATAATAAATGTACCCTATATTCTCGAGTATAAGCTGACCCAAATATAAGCCAACCAGGACCCTCAGCCGAGTATAAGCCGAGGGGGGCTTTTTCAGTCTTAAAAAAAGGGCTGAAAAACTAGGCTTATACTCGAGTATATGCATGTATATTGGATTGAAAACTTGCCAACAGTGACTGCAACATTTTCATTTTACATCGTGCTGAGAAATATTTGTGCATTTTAAAATGAGTATTCCAAGTCCAGGGCTTCTCATGTTATCTGATGTGAAGGACCAGGGTTGGGGATTTATTTTACAACTGTCTCCTTTTCTGGAAATGTACCAAGGATCCTCACTTTCAGTAGCACTGCTCTTATATGGGTTTCTCATTACTTACTCCACAGTTGCAGAGGTCTGCGGCATGTAGACAGAGACTAGGATTTACTTTCTGACCGCTCACCTTTCTCGAGAAATAGTAATGCGGGACCTCCATGCCCAGGAGAGACTGGTAGGATGATGGCAGAGGAAAGCTGTCCTGCAGCAAAAGGCCGTGCTCTTCCGTAATGAAGAAGCATATAATCAAAGCATCCACCTGGAAAGGAAAAAAGAATTATATTTGGGAATTAGTGCCACCATCTTGTTAGGTTGTTAAGCCATATGCTTCTTCTCTAAAACATATACAGGCAGCCCCCAAGTTACAAACAAGACAGGTTCTGTAGGTTTGTTCTTTGAATTTGTATGGAAATTTTTAAAGTGTAACTCCAGCCACACACACACACACACAAACATATACATACATATTTATTTATTTATTTGCTACATTTATATGCCGCCCTTCTCACCCTGAAGGGCTTACAAATTAAATTTACATACAATATTATATTATTAGCATAGTACAATACTGGCAATAAATGACTATATTGTACTATATCAATATATTGTAACATTATTAGTAATATTACATGCAAAATCTATATATATAAAAGAGTGATGGCATCACGGCAGCGGACAAAACAACAAAAGTAAACACCCCACAACCTCAAAAATTGACAGCACAACCCGTCATCCATGCCTCTAGGTTGATACAACAAAAAGAAAAGAAAAATAAAGTCCTAATTAGAGGGAGAGGAATGATTATTTTTATCCAATTGCTGCCAGTTAGAAGGCTAAGCTCCGCTCACTTGGTCTCCTAGCAACCCACTCAGCCCAGGAGACCCTTTACCTTAACTACCACCAATTCCTCAATACTTTATTTCCCATACCACCAGACTTTGCCACAGCAACGCGTGGCCAGGCACAGCTAGTATAATATATAATTAATATTCTTATATTGTATTATTAGTCTTATATCGTATTACAATATAATATTATGAATATTATATGTATATACAATACGTTATAATTATTATATATTATTATAAATTATATTGTGTGTGTGTGTGTGTGTGTATATATATATATATATATACAGATGTATGTATGTATACATATACATATATACACACACACACACATACACACATACATACACATATACACACACATATATATCAGCTTATATTTGGGTCGGCTTATACTCTTGTTTTATTGTGGAAATTTGGACTTGGCCCCATGTTAGCTGCCCCGAGTCCCTGCATGGAGATGGTGGCGGGGTACAAAAATAAAGTTACTATTATTATGTATGTGTATGTATGTATATGTGTGTGTGTGTGTGTGTGTGTGTGTGTGTGTGTGTGTGTGTGTATATATATATATATATATATATATATATAACTAGCATAGCATGTTATTGCGGGAAGGGGCCTTTTGCTCTCTTTGCCCCTATTCACTTTCTGTCCCTATAAAAATTGGATTTTGAAAAAATTGGCTTGTTGTGGAAACAAGTATCGGTGAAAAAGCTCCAGTGGAGACTCCTTTCCCACATGATAATAACTCTTTCAAGAATGGATTTCCCTTCCTAGGAGTAGATTCCTCTCACTTCCTATTGTGTCAGCCTTGTTCTTAACTATGAATCATTTTCAAGTTGGATGCTTGTAACTTGGGGACTGCCGGTAGACTGCAGCACAACTGGCCAATCAACATGAATGTTTCTGGATATATATATATGACAAAGGTATTTGCAGATGACCCCGTGAATAGTCTCAAACTGCTACTGAAAATACTCCAAGAATATATTGAAGTGGCAGGATTACAAATAAATAATACAAAATGAAGACAATGAGCATTTCTCCCAATATCAAAGGAAGCTGCAGAATCCTGAAATGGCTAGAACTGTGTCAGCAGGAAACAGTTCCTGGGCAGAGTCCAATGAGATATGAACCACAACAAAAAGACATACCGGGCTTTCTGTGGGTGGTTGTTTCTTGTCCAGGGACTGCTGGTTTGGGTCAAGGGCAGTTTCGCAGATGAAAAGCCTGGGCTCGTTCTGATCCCAGAAGTGACTCACAGGGATGTGATCACACAGGTCGGGAAGGTCGGAGATTTTTCTCCTGTGGAGGCAACACAGGAATTGATCCGGGTAACAATGCTTTGTAAAACCAATACATAGCACCGAAAATACAGAATGCAAACAGAACAAAAACGCAGACCGCTGCATGTATTGAAACTAAAGCAGAATCATATGAGAGCTTCAATACATGGTGGGAGCTATAATAATAATAATAATGATAATAATAATAATAATAATAATAATAATAATACTTTATTTATACTCCGCCACCATCTCCCCGCGGGGACTTGGGGCAGCTTACATGGGGCAGAGGCCCAAACAACATAGAACAAAACATAGGCAACATACAGTAGAGTCGCACTTATCCAACACTCGCTTATCCAACGTTCTGGATTATCCAACGCATTTTTGTAGTCAATGTTTTCAATATATCGTGATATTTTGGTACTAAATTCGTAAATACAGTAATTACTACATAGCATTACTGCGTATTGAACTACTTTTTCTGTCAAATTTGTTGTATAACATGATGTTTTGGTGCTTAATTTGTAAAATAATAACCTAATTTGATATTTAATAGGCTTTTCCTTAATCTCTCCTTATTATCCAACATATTTGCTTATCCAATGTTCTGCTGGCCCGTTTACGTTGGATAAGCGAGACTCTACTTTAATACAAATCGCACTATAAAAAGATAAAACAGTAATACAATATATCAATTAAAACAAATGGCAGTCTTACTGCTGACACCAACTCACAGCCAATGCCATATAACACAGCAGATTTAGTGAACATTTTAATATAATATTTTATGCCAACCTAGCAGTTCGAAAACATGCAAATATGAGTAGATCAATAGGTACTGCTCCAGCGGAAAGGTAAGGGCGCTGCATACAATCATGCCAGTGGCCACATGACCTTGGAGGTGTCTACGGACAACACCGGCTCTTTGGCTTAGAAATGGAGATGAGCACCAATCCCCAGAGTGTGAGTAGATCAATAGGTACTGCTCCGGCGGGAAGGTAAGGGTGCTCCATGCAGTCATGCCAGTGGCCACATGACCTTGGAGGTGTCTACGGACAACGCTGGCTCTTCGGCTTAGAAATGGAGATGAGCACCAACCCCCAGAGTGTGAGTAGATCAATAGGTACTGCTCTGGTGGGAAGGTAACGGCGCTCCATGCAGTCATGCCAGCGGCCACATGACCTTGGAGGTGTCTACGGACAACGCCGGCTCTTCGGCTTAGAAATGGAGATGAGCACCAACCCCCAGAGTGTGAGTAGATCAATAGGTACTGCTCTGGTGGGAAGGTAACGGCGCTCCATGCAGTCATGCCAGCGGCCACATGACCTTGGAGGTGTCTACGGACAACGCTGGCTCTTCGGCTTAGAAATGGAGATGAGCACCAGGCCCCAGAGTCAGACATGACTGGACTTTATTCAAGTTGTGAATAAGGAGACACGGTTACATAACACAAAGTAATGGAACAAAAAGTATCATTTTCAGTGCAAGCCTTTTCAAAGAGTAGAAATGCTCACCCTTCAGCTTCCTGCCCAAAGGAGGAAATTTCCCGTCCGTCCTTCTGTTGTCCAGACTGGAAATCAAACAAGGTGACCGTGTCCATTTCAATGTCATAGAAACAGATCTTGGAATCAAGACTCCCATCGGCCTACGAAAGTAAACAGAGGAAGAGTTAGATGTGGGGGGGAAAAGGTATAATAACTTGGAGATTGAGAAAAATAAAAGACAACATATAAATACACATATAAAGGCCTTGTATTGTTTTATGGATATTCAGGTAGTTTCTTGGGATTAGAGCCACTTTTAAAAAACACTTCTGAATCTTGAAAAATAGAATATATCTATTAAAATATATGCTTTGTTTACTAATTTTAGGCCTAAAAAGTTAAAACATTCAATGTGTTGTCAAAGGTTTTCATGGATCACAAGGTTGTTATGTGTTTTCCGGGCTAGATGGCCATGTTCCAGAAGTATTCTCTCCTGACATTTCACCCACATCTATGGCAGGCATCTTCAGAGGTTGTGAGGTATATGGAGAAACTAAGCAAGGAAGGTTTATATATCTGTCTGTTGGAGGCCAGTGTGTATGTTGTAATTAATCACCTTGATTAGCATTAAATGGTCTTCCAAGCTTCATGTCCTGGCCTGGGGGAATTTGTTCAGAGTCGTCACCTGTCTCTGATTGATTCATGTCTGGAATTCTGTTTTCAGAGTGTTGTTCCTTATTTACGGTTGTGATTTTGGAGTTTTTTAATACTGGGAGCCAGATTTTGTTCATTTTCATGCTTCTCATGGACTTCAATGGCCGTTCCTTGCTGAGAAAGAGCCTCAGGGTATTACCCGAGACAGTAGTATGTGTCTGTATAGCACATTTCCCTGGTTTTGAGTGTTCTGTAAACTCCTGTATGTTATCCACTTAACCGCTGAGGGTCCATGGACCGTAATAAAGTTTATATATAAGTATCATGGATGTCATACATAATAAGGGTTGGAATAGATGGCCCTTCTGGTCCCTTCCAACTCTGTAAGATCTGATGTTGCTTCGGGCATGAATTGCAAGAAAACATGTCCCAAACAGCAACAAAAAAAATTCAGCCCAAACTCACCTTGTTGATGAGAATGCTCACTTTGTTTCCACTCGCATTGCACTTGACCGATGCAATCCCACCGGTGCCCGGAAGCAGATCGGCCAGAGCCTTGTTGCCGCAGTGGACTTTCGCCTCTCTGTCGGAAGATATGGAACAATCAGGGGATCAAACTCATTCTCATCGAGGGCCACATCAGTCTTATGCTTGCCTCCAAAGAACTGTGGAATCCATGGATGTATGAGGGTTGAATGAAAAGTAATGCCTCCACCTTCGTTACTTGGGTTTGTTTGGGAATATTTTAATAAATCAAACACAGAAATAATCCTTAGAATGTGCTCTTTAACGACCACTATTCACTTTCCCACATCATCACCAGACAATTGGATACATTTCTGCCAACGATGAACAAGTTTTCTGAAGCCGTCATGGAAGAAGTCGACACTCTGTTTCCGCAACCAGCGTCTCACAGTTCCCATTGTGCACAGATCTTCCGATAGCCAAGCAAAGCAATCATATGACCCACACATTCTTATGCTTGAAATGTCTCTCTGAGTGATACGACGATCGTCCTGAATCAATCTGTCCACCTTTTGCTTGTGAAACTTGGTGGTTGCTGCCACAGGGCGTCCAACTCTTTGTTTGTCACGCAAGTCAGATGTTCCCACCTTGACATCTTTAAACTCACTCGCCCAACAACGCATAGGACTCACATCAACACAATCACCATAAACACTTGAATTCTCTGATGAATCTCCTTTGGGGTGACACCTTCTGCTCTCTAGAATTCAGTGACTGCACACTGCTTAAGTCACATTGACCAACCGTCTGCACAAGGTCCCATACTTGGCACTTTAACAACACAACCGTTCAATGCTAAGGCTTCCCCGTCTGCACAGGGTTCCATACTTGGCACTTTAACAACACAACTGTTCGATGCTAAGGCTTCTCCGTCTGCGCAGGGTTCCATACTTCACACTTTAACAACACAACCGTCCAATGTTAAGGCTTCCCCGTCTGTGCAGGGTTCCATACTTGGCACTTTAACAACACAACCGTTCAATGCTAAGGCTTCTCCGTCTGCGCAGGGTTCCATACTTCACACTTTAACAACACAACCGTCCAATGTTAAGGCTTCCCCGTCTGTGCAGGGTTCCATACTTGGCACTTTAACAACACAACCGTTCAATGCTAAGGCTTCTCCGTCTGCGCAGGGTTCCATACTTCACACTTTAACAACACAACCGTCCAATGTTAAGGCTTCCCCGTCTGTGCAGGGTTCCATACTTGGCACTTTAACAACACAACCGTTCAATGCTAAGGCTTCTCCGTCTGCGCAGGGTTCCATACTTCACACTTTAACAACACAACCGTCCAATGTTAAGGCTTCCCCGTCTGTGCAGGGTTCCATACTTGGCACTTTAACAACACAACCGTTCAATGCTAAGGCTTCTCCGTCTGCGCAGGGTTCCATACTTCACACTTTAACAACACAACCGTCCAATGTTAAGGCTTCCCCGTCTGTGCAGGGTTCCATACTTGGCACTTTAACAACACAACCGTTCAATGCTAAGGCTTCTCCGTCTGCGCAGGGTTCCATACTTCACACTTTAACAACACAACCGTCCAATGTTAAGGCTTCCCCGTCTGTGCAGGGTTCCATACTTGGCACTTTAACAACACAACCGTTCAATGCTAAGGCTTCTCCGTCTGCGCAGGGTTCCATACTTCACACTTTAACAACACAACCGTCCAATGTTAAGGCTTCCCCGTCTGTGCAGGGTTCCATACTTGGCACTTTAACAACACAACCGTTCAATGCTAAGGCTTCTCCGTCTGCGCAGGGTTCCATACTTCACACTTTAACAACACAACCGTCCAATGTTAAGGCTTCCCCGTCTGTGCAGGGTTCCATACTTGGCACTTTAACAACACAACCGTTCAATGCTAAGGCTTCTCCGTCTGCGCAGGGTTCCATACTTCACACTTTAACAACACAACCGTCCAATGTTAAGGCTTCCCCGTCTGTGCAGGGTTCCATACTTGGCACTTTAACAACACAACCGTTCAATGCTAAGGCTTCCTGCCAAATAGAACTAACTGTAGAGGAGAGTCTCCTGAACAAGCCAGGCCCTGCCGCAGACCAGGACTGCCACCTGTTGAGGAGTTACGAAGGTGGAGGCATTACTTTTCATTCAACCCTCGTATGAAACAGTCCAGGGTTAGAAAGGACATTCTATATAATCCAGAACGGAATCAGTATCCCAACAGATGGGACAGTAAGCCCTTTCTTTCCCTCCAGCGTTACGTCTTTATTTGTACCTGCGGGAAAGATCAAATATTTTGAAGTTTGCCAAGTCTGTTCCCACGGTCAGGAAGTTCCCACAGACATCAAGGAGGCATGGGTTTCCTTCTGATTCGGAGAACACGAGCAGCTGCTTCACGGTGCCCTGGAATGGGAGAGGAGCAGACGCTTCAAAACCCAAACTTCCCCTCTTGCTTCAACATCACCACAAAGACCAACGTGGCTCACCTCAATTTCATTTGCTAACCACTAACAAGCAGCAAATAACCATGCATGCATGCACATGTGTGTGAGAGGGAGTGTGTGAAAAAGGGAGTGACATACACACAATCTTATTTTAAAGTTTCACTTCTGTCACTCTGCGACTTTCACCATAAACTATTGACTGTATGTTGTCGAAGGCTTCCATATAATAATAATAATAATAATAATAATAATAATAATAATAATAATAAAATAACTTTATTTTTCTATCCCGTCTCCATCTCCCCGCAGGAACTCAAGCCCAAAGAACAAATAATGAGCAAAATAATACTGTATATACTTGAGTATAAGCCTAGTTTTTCAGCCCTTTTTTTAAGCCTGAAAAAGCCCCCCTCGGCTTATACTCGGGTGAGGGTCCTGGTTGGCTTATATTTGGGTCAGCTTATACTCGAGAATATATGGTACATTTATTATTTTTCTCTATTATTATTGGTATTATTACAGTTATTATTTTTCTCTATTATTGTTGCCACTATTACATTTTTTACTCTATTTTTATTATTAATAATACATTTATTATTTCACTCTGATCGTGTTATTATTATTGCATTTATTATTTTACTCTATTTATTATTACATGTATTATTTTCCTGTATTTATTATTATTATTACATGTATTATTTTACTCTATTATTATTATTATTATTATTATTATTATTATTACATGGAAGAAGGTGAGAATAATGATTTGATCAGAGTTGGACAGTCTTCCTGTATTTATTATTATTATTATTATTGTTATTATTATTATTATTATTATCATCACATGTATTATTTTACTCTATTATTATTAAAAGGATACATAAGCACATTTACATTGAAGATGAGAATAATGATTTGATCAGAGTTGGACAGTCTTATCTTAAATTTGAGCTTGATGTAAATATTCAAAAACATTTAACCTACTGATGCCTCAATTAATGTAATTTCATTGGTATCTGTTTTTATTTCTGAAATTTACCACCCTTGGCTTATACTGGAGTCAATATTTTCCCAGTTTTTTTGTGGTAAAATTAGGTGCCTCGGATTATATTCGGGTCGGCTTATACTCGAGTATATACGGTATATATAAAAACAGCATATTCAACCAGATAAAACACATTAAAATCAAAGTACAGTAATATAATATAACAACAGTAAGAAACATTTAAAGCATAAAATGACAACATAAAACCTGTTGCCAATTGGTGTCCTCTAAAATTAAATTCCTAGGCAGACACTCACAATAAAACAATAATAAACTTCCTTACTTGCCAGGTGCGAACTTGGACCCGATTTGGCTCAACGGTGTAAAGGTTTTCTTCATGCATCGCCAGCACCGGAGAATCACAGCTGAAAGAACCTGGAGCAGCACCAAATAAAAAACAAAACAGTTTTCCATCACATATTTGACACATACAATTAAAATTCCCACTCAATAAACCATCTTTTCCGTTAAACAGCATTTCAAAAAACCAAAATATGAATCATTCCCAGTTTACTAACACATCAGTTTTTCCAGTAATATTCTGCAGAATTACAGTAGATAGCATTTTTCTCCTACTTTCCTTGTCATGGGCTGGGCTGTGGTGCAGCTGGTTAGTAGCCAGTTGCGATAAATCACTACTGACCGATAGGTCATGGGATCGAAGTCTGGGTCGGATTGAGCTCCTGACCGTTAATAGCCTAGCTTGCTGTTGATCTAGGCAGCTCAAAAAACAGTTGCCTCTGTTGAGTAGAAAATTCTAGGTACCACTTTATGGGGGGAGGCTAATTTAACTAATTTACGACACCATAAAACTGCCAGGAGATTTGGGATATTGCGATAAATGATAAATTGACATGTAATATAAAAATTAAAAGAGGGTTATTAAAAAAAGGATGATTTTTGGGAAGATACAGGAATAATTTATAGAGTTTGTATACGTAGAAGGAAAGGGGAAAAAACCTGTAAAAGAAACTATGGAATTTTGGAAATAAATATTGTCATTGGCTGGTCTGGGGTGGACAGCACTAGGTGAAGGGTCACAAAAGGTAAATAATATGAGTATGTAATATAGTTAAAGAGTGAAAATACTATAGGAGCTATGATATACATAACTCTGTATTGCAAATTTGTTAAAGAATGTATAAGTTTTAAATACTGAATATGTATTTTTTAGAAAAAAAAAGAATTAAAAAAACTGCCAGCAGTATGTGGAAAGGAATGAGGAAGTACTACCCTCAAGGACTCGGTGTCACAATTGGACAATTAAACAGCAGCTCCCCCTGTGGCCGGAATCGAGCAGACTCTCATGACACCGGAAGCTGGAAAATGTTTATTTACCTCTGTCTGTATATGTTGTAAGTACCGTATATACTCAAGGATAAGCCGACCCAAAGATAAGCCGAGGGACCTAATTTTACCACAAAAACTGGGAAAACTTATTGACTTGTGTATAAGTCGAGGGTGGGCAATGCAGCCGCTACTGGTAAATTTCAAAATAAATATAGATACCAATAAAATTACATTAATTCAGGTATCAGTAGGTGAAATGTTTTTGAATAAAACTATAATGTAAGATAAGAGTGTCCAACTCTGATTAAATCATTATTCTAACCATCTTCAATGTAAATGTGCTTACGTATCCTTCCAATAATAATAAATAGAGTTAAATATTAAATGTAGTAATAATAGAGTAAAATAATAAATATAATAATAAGAGTAAAATAATAAATGTAATAGTAACTAATATATTAAAATAATACATGTAATAATTGTAAATGTGCTTACGTACCCTTCCAATAATAATAAATAGAGTTAAATATTAAATGTAATAATAATAGAGTAAAATAATAAATATAATAATAATAAGAGTAAAATAATAAATGTAACAGTAACTAATAATAGAGTAAAATAGTACATGTAATAATTGTAAATGTGCTTACGTATCTTTCCAATAATAATTAATAGTTAAATATTAAATGTAATAATAATAGAGTAAAATAATAAATATAATAATAAGAGTAAAATAATAAATGTAACAGTAACTAATAATAGAGTAAAATAGTACATGTAATAATTGTAAATGTGCTTACGTATCCTTCCAATAATAATAAATAGTTAAATATTAAATGTAATAATAATAGAGTAAAATAATAATAATAATAATAATAATAAGAGTAAAATAATAAATGTAATAGTAACTAATAATAGAGTAAAATAATACATGTAATAATTATACTAGAGTAAAATAATAAATGTAATAATAACAATAATAGGAAAAATAATAAATGTTCCGTATATACTCGAGTATAAGACAATCTGAATATAAGCCGACCAGGATCCTCACTCGAGTATAAGCCGAGGGGGGCTTTTTCAGCCCTAAAGAAGGGCTGAAAAACTCGGCTTATACTCGAGTATATACAGTATGTACAATTCAGTGATTTTTTTAAAGAACCATAAATGTCCACCACAGAAAACTAAAATCCAGCTTTTTTTTTACAAACGCCCATGTTCTTGAATAAGTGGCCAGGATAAAATATAATCACAGAATCATAGAATTTGCAAGGAACTCAGATCGTACCTGTATTTCGTAAAGTGCCACCTGAGAGTTCGAAGACAACAACTTGCTTCCCATTCCAAAATACTACAGCGTCCTAAGATTTGCACGAAATCAAGATAATATAATAATATTATAATGTAATACAATATAATAGTAACAATACACTATTTTAATTGTATATTATATATTACATATAATATTACTAATAATATTGCATTATAGTGGCATTGTGTTTTTTAACTTATTGTGTATGTGTATGTGTATATATATATATATATATATATATATATATATATATATATATATTATTGGTTTTGTTTTTGTCCTGATGTTTTATATTTTATCATTGTTTGTATTTTGATTTTGCTGTAAGCCGCCCCGAGGCCCTTTCGGGGGAGATGGAGGCGGGATACAAATAAACTTATTATTATTATTATTATTATTATTATTATTATTATTATTATTATAGTACAATATAGTAATATATAATGCTTATATTGTGCTATGCTAATAATATAATATATTGTAAGTACATGTAATGTGTAAGCGGCCCTGAATCTCCTTCGGGGTGAGAAGGGCGGGATATAAATGTCACAAATAAATAAATACTACAGTAGAGTCTCACTTATCCAACATAAATGGGCCGGCAGAACGTTGGATAAGTGAATATGTTGGAGAATAAGGAGAGATTAAGGAAAAGCCTATTAAACATCAAAATAAGTTATGATTTTACAAATTAAGCACCAAAACATCATGTTATACAACAAATTTAACAGAAAAAGTAGTTCAATATGCAGTAATGCTAAGTAGTAATTACTGTATTTATGAATTTAGCATCAAAATATCATGATATATTGAAAACATTCACTACAAAAATGGCTTGGACACGTGAGGCTTGGATAAGTGAGACTCTACTGTAATACACTATTTTAATTGAATATTATATATTACATGTAATATTACTAATAATGTTGCATTATAGTGGTATAGCACAATATAGTCATATATAATGCTTATATTATGCTATGCTAATAATATAATATATTGTAAGTACATGCAATTTGTAAGCGGCCCTGAGTCTCCTTCGGGGTGAGAAGGGCAGGATATAAATGTCACAAATAAATAAATACTATTACTATTATTACAAGTTCCACCTCAGGGCACCAGTTATCCCTGGTTGCTGCTATTTCCACATTCAAAATACCTTTTGCTCCTCTGCAAAAGCAGATAGTTTCATTTTTTGATAAAAGTTAGGGTTCAGTATTAATTCTTATATAAAAAAGGAACCATCCCCTTGCACAGTTACTGGATACAGAGAATTTATTGTGGATGTACCTGAATTATAATTATGGAATTCCCCCTCAAGGAAGATCTTCTCAATCATGTTATGACAATCAAACTTATTTTATTATACACTCCCCCCTTTTTTTCCTTTCCATTTTTAAAGACACGGCAAGCTTTTATCACAACAGGTTGCACACATAAACAACTATATTCTGAGGCTGTGTTTTTTATAAATATATACACAAGAGCACGGCAAGACATCGTCTAAAATCTTCCATTTAGCCTTGTCCGTCCTCTCTCCCTTCTCCCAACCACACACCCATCGATCAGTTGTGATGCCAAGTTACCTTAGCGGCAAAGACCCCGTTCACCCGCATGTCGAGACGGAGATTCTCGGTCATCTTGTCGCTATAGGAAGTCACGCTGAACAAGTTTGGAGAAACCTGCACCACTGCCACTTGCTGGTGGAAATGCGAACACATGGCCTGCTCACTAAGGATTTGCACAGAGTTGGTTGTGTTCACAGCTAACAAGTTTTTCTTCGATCCCCACTAGGAAGGACACAGAGAAGCAATGGTTAAAAACGGCGTACGGAAGGACCTCCTATGAAGGCTAACAAAAGTCAAAGAGAAAATAAGGGCTCATGTGTATCAATCAATCCATCTACAGTAGAGTCTCACTTATCCAACACTCGCTTATCCAAGGTTCTGGATTATCCAATGCTTTTTTGTAGTCAATATTTTCAATACATCGTGATATTTTGATGCTAATTTCATAAATACAGTAATTACTACATAGCATTACTGCGTATTGAACTACTTTTTCTGCCAAATTTGTTGTATAACCTGATGTTTTTGTGCTTAATTTGTAAAATCATAACCTAATTTGATGTTTAATAGGCTTTTTCTCAATGCTTTCTTATTTTCCAACATATAATAATAATAATAAAAAAAAATTTTCGTGTCAGGAGCAACCGGAGTTGCTTCTGGAGTGAGAGAATTGGCCGTCTGCAAGGACGTTGCCCAGGGGACGCACAGATGTTTTTGATGTTTTTACCATCCTTGTGGGAGGCTTCTCTCATGTCCCCGCATGGAGCTGGAGCTGAGAGAGGGAGCTCATCCGCGCTCTCCCCGGGTGGGATTCGAACCTGGCAGCTTTCAGGTCAGCAACCCAACCTTCAAGTCACTTAGTCCACTATGCCATCTGGGGGCTCCACATAATAATAATAATAATAATAATAATAATAATAATAATAATAAACTTTATATACTGCCCTATCTCCCGGATGGGACTCAGGGCGGTTTACAGTCATAAAAGCAAACACAAACATTACATAACAACATAATACACATTATTAAACAAAGTAAAACAATACGATTATAACAATAAATCACACTTACATGACCAGATCAAGGGGACGGGAACCATAAAACCAATATATTAAAATGTATCATTTTAGGCTAGGGAAAACTTGTGCAATATATTCAGGCCCAGAAATCGGCGGTATTCGCTTATCCAACATTCTGCCAGCCCGTTTATGTTGGATAAGTGAGACTCTATTGTATTTATTAATGCTCCAACTAATGGACAAAAACAACAGGCACATGTGTATAGCCGCCCCAATTGAGTAGATACTCTGGGAGCAATACAAATAGGCACTGAGATTAAACCACTCTTCATGCACCCAAAAAACCAGAAAGAAATCTCTGAGCGGTTTACCTGTATTTGAATGATGTTCCCTTCCAGCTCTGTGGGTGCCTGGAGCTTCCACCTGTCCTTCCCTTCCATTGACCAGGCGTTTTGGCTGGAGAGGGATGTCTTCCTCCACATGGCGATTCTCCCTTTATCTGTGCCACCCGACAGAAGACCTGCCAGATACATCAGACTCATCCCATTACATGAAGATCATCATCTAGGCACACATACCGTATATACTCGAGTGTAAGCCGACCCAAATATAAGCCGAGGCACTTAATTTTACCACAAAAAAACTGGGAAAATATTGACTCAGTAGTTTAAATTTTTTTGAATCTTTACATCAAACTGAAATTTAAAATATGACTGTTCAACTCTGATTAAATCAGTATTTTCATCTTCTTCAATGTAAATGTGCTTATGTATCCTTTTAATAATAATAATAGTGAAATAAATGAAATAATAATAATAATAATAAATGCAGTAAAATAATAAATGTAATAATAGAGTAAAATAATAAATGTATTAGTAATAATAAAAATAAATAAATGTAAAAGTAACAACAATAATAGAGTAAAATTCGTATCTATTTACGAATTCGTATCTATTTACGAATTGGTTACTCATAATGTGCACCTTGCTTATCCACTATTGCAACCTCATTGTTTTTAATTTGATGTTTTAATTCTGTGTTGTGTTTTTTTCCCCACCTACTGTGTATATTTTATTATTGTTTTTTGTTTTTGTCCTTTGTTGTTTTATATTTTATCATTGCTTGTATTTTGATTTCGCTGTAAGCCGCCCCGAATCCCCTTCGGGGGAGATGGAGGCGGCATATAAATAAACTTATTATTATTATTATTATTATTATATAAATGTAATAATAGTAATAATAGAGTAAAATAATAAATGTAACAATACCAATAATAATAATAGAAAAAAATAATAAATATACCATATATACTTGAGTATAAGCCCACCAGGCCCCTCACCCGAGTATAAGCCTAGGAGGGGTTTTTTTCAGTCCTAAAAAAGGGCTGAAAAACTAGGCTTATACTCGAGTATATACAGTATCTTTCCATCATGCTACCTACCAGGAAGACAAGAAGCAAAGGGAGATGAGGCTATTTGTCATGAAAGGATCTCTTACACTTCTAAGGGTGTGCAAGGGAGTCTTTTGCGACAAAGGACACAAGGCACAGAGATGATCAATAACACGGACACTGAAGGGTCCCCAGTCTTTCTTGAATACTGAAGGGTCTTTCGTCTGAACCCTTTGAAAATAAATGTCTTTACAAATAAATACAGTAGAGTCTCGCTTATCCAACGTAAACAGGCTGGCAGAACATTGGATAAGCAAATATGCTGGATAATAAGGAGAGATTAAGGAATAGCCTATTAAACATCAAATTAGGTTATGATTTCACAAATGAAGCACCAAAACATCATGTTATACAATAAATTTGACAGAAAGAGTAGTTTAATACACAGTAATGCTACGTAGTAATTACTGTCTTTACAAATTTAGCACCAAAATATCATGATGTATTGAAAACATTGACTACAAAAATGGCTTGGATAATCCAGAACGTTGGATAAGCAACTGTTGGATAAGTGAACTCTACTGTGTGTGTGTATATCTATCTATCTATCTATCTATCTATCTATCTATCTATATAAAAGAGTGATGGCATCACGGCGACCCACAAAACAACAAAACTACAGGCCCCCCGACCTCGAAATTTGACAACACAACCCATCATCCACGGCTCCAGGTTGATACAACAAAAAGAAAAGAAAAATAAAGTCCTATTTGGAGAGAGAGGAATAATGGCTTTTATCCAATTGCTGCCAGTTAGAAGGCTAAGCTCCTCCAACTTAGTCTCCTAGCAACCCAATAAAAAATAATAAAAAACACTAAAAAAAAATTAAAAACACTAAAAAAATTAATACAATAAAATACTATAATAACAGAAAATAACTAAAAATAATACAAGAAAATAATAAAATATAATAAATAAAAAGATAAATTACAATAAAATTAATTAAAAATACAAATAACGTCAAATAACAATTACACAACAATTTTTAACCAATACCACCACCACTTTGCCACAGCAACGCGTGGCCGGGCACAGCTAGTATATATATATAACCATTCTATTATTATTGTAGTATATTGTTATATGATTACTATTATATTATTATTATATTATTATTATATTATAAATGCGTTGGATAATCCAGAACGTTGGATAAGCGAGTGTTGGATAAGTGAGACTCTACTGTACTTGAATTCAAAAAAAAAAGGGAAAAAATAACATGAACACTGGGTTGTTGTGCATTTTCTGGACTGTATGGCCATATCCCAGGAGCATTCTCTCCTGACGTTTCACCCACAACTAATGGCCGGCATCCTCGGAGGTTGTGAGGTCTGTTGGAAAACTAAGCAAGGGAGGTTTATATATCTGTGGAAGGTCCAGGGTGGGAGAAAGAACTCCTTTGTTCTGAGGCGTTAGCTGCTACTGATTGATTCATGTCTGGATCTCCCCCATTTTCAGAGTGTTGTTCCTTATTTAACTGTCCTGATTCTAGAGTCTTTTTAATACTGGGAGCCAGATTGTGTTCATTTTCGTGGTTTCCTCCTTTCTGATGAAATTGCCCACATGCTTCTTGTGGATTTTGATGGCATCGTGGTTGTGAGAGTGTTCCAGCATGTCTGTGTTTTCAAATAACATGCTGTGTCCGGGTTGGTTCATCGAGTGTTCTTCTATGGCTGAGCTCTCTGGTTGAATCTGTCTTCAATGCCTTTCATGTTCCTTGATGTGGACCCTGCAGGAGTCTATCGTATACCAAAGCTTGGCTGCTTCCATCTGCAGCCAGGCTTTGAAGCTGCAAGGCCATTCAATGCTAATCAAGCTGGTCAATTGCAACATTCACAGTTGCCTCCAACAGGCAAGAGTTCTTTCTTTCTCCCACCCTGGACATCATTCCACAGGTATATAAACACCACTTGCCCGGTTTCTAACAGACCTCACAACCTCTGAGGATGCCTGCCATAGATGTGGGCAAAACATCAGGAGAAAATGCTTCTGGAACAAGACCATACAGCCCTGAAAACTCCCAGCAACCCAGTGATTCCGGCCATGAAAGCCTTTGGCAATACTATAGTTCAGTTCGCTTCTTGGTTTCCTACGAACTCCAGTAAATCATCACTGAATGCTGTCCATCTGCAAATAAAGATGAATTCAATGCTGAAAATCAGTGCAACAAAATCTCTCACCTTTAGCACTGCAATAGGAAATACAGTTGACACATTCTCCTATTTCAAATCCAAACTGCTCATCCAGAGACACCACATAGTTCTCACCTCGCTCCAAGTCCCAGAATCTATAGGGCAAAGAAGGCAGTCAATAGGAGTTTCTGTAAGAGATGACTTGGCTGGGGGAAAATAACTAAGTGGCACAGCAGGTTAAACTGCTTTTTCAGAAATTGAGATTTATCGTTCACAATCAGGAGAGATACAGCAAAAAAAGGGAGGGACTGGTTCTCTGTTCATTTCTTTGGTTCTAGGTCAACTGATTTACACATAATTTTAATACTATTTATTTGAGAACTCCCACAAACATAAAGAAGATTATATCTACACATACAGGTCATTTATTATATTAAATTAATTAAAGTTTTCTTACCTCACAACCGGTTCCCCTGTTGCAGTGATAAGAAGGCTATGGTCAGTCAAAATAATATCAGCAGGGTGACCAATCTTCCCACTCAGCTTTACCTGATAATAAAATATATCCTATGAGATACTAATACTACTACTACTAATAATAACAACATTTATTTATATACCGCCCTTTCTCCTCAAGGGACTCAGGGCGGTTTCCAACATAACAGAAAACCCTAGAACAGCTTAAAACCATACAACAACTAAACATAATTACAATAACGTACATAAGTACACAAGACATACAATTCATCAATTAACACAGACTTGAGGACCAATGACAGAATATTCCAAATAACAATATTATTTGTATTAACTAAACTGTTTATTGAGAAAAGCAAATATAAAAAGGCAAAAACACCAAATGTAATATGAAAAGCAATGTCTAAAGAGTAAAGGGAAAAGGGCATTCAGGACGCAATACTCCGAACAGCACAGTTCTGTTCAATAATAATAATAACTACTACTAACCAGCTGTGCCGGGCTGTGGTGCAGCTGGTTAGTAGCCAGCTGCAATAAATCACTACTGACTGAGAGATCATGAGATCGAAGCCCAGGCTGGGTTAAGCTCCTGATCATTAATAGTCTAGCTTGCTATTCACCTAAGCAACCCGAAAGACTGTTGCATCTGTCAAGTAGGAAATATAGGTACGCTTTATGTGGGAGGCTAATTTAACTCATTTATAACTCCATAAAAATTGCCAGCAGCATGTGGAAGGAATGAGGAAGTACTACCATCAAGGACTCGGTGTCACAAGTGGACGATGAAGTGGCAGCTCCCCCTGTGTCCGGAATCGAGCATACCCTCATGAAGCCAGAAGCTGGAAAATGTTAAATTGCCGCTGTGTCTGTCTATATATGTCATATATCTAATGGCAGTGATTGTTTGCCATGTATGTGTACATTGTGATTTGCCCTGAGTCCCCTTTGGGGTGAGAAAGAAGGGCGGAATATAAAGACTGTAAATAAATAAATAAATAAAAAGCCAAAATCAAAACACAGGCATAAATCCTAAAGCAAGAATCATAAATCCAAAAACAAGAATACAGGAACTTCTTAAAAACAGGAATCCATGAACATGAAACAAGACCCAAGACCCACATGGTAATTCAGCATTGCCCAATCTGATTCTAAGAAAACATGGGCCTCTTCAGTAGAAGACCTTGATGTAAACTAAATTAAGTAAGTAAGTAAGTAAGTAATTAACTTTATTTTTCTACCCTGCCACCATCTCCCGACATGGACTCGAGGCAGCTAACAAAACAAGTAGAAACATATTGCAATAAATAGACCACAATAAAATCGACATTATAGAACAATACATTACAATGATCATAAAACTCATTAAAAGCATAAAATGAATAAAAACAAAGTAAAATGGAATGAACCACCAGGTTAGTGGAGGGGGTGGTATGGGGGGGGGGGGGGACTAAAGTGCAGTAATATAGTTATAATATACAGTAGAGTCTCACTAATCCAAGCTAAACGGGCCGGCAGAAGCTTGGATAAGCGAATATCTTGGATTATAAGGACTGATCAAGGAAAAGCCTATTAAACATCAAATTAGGTTATGATTTCACAAATTAAGCACCAAAACTTCATGTTATACAACAAATTTGACAGAAAAAGTAGTTCAATACGCAGTAATGTTATGTTGTAATTACTGTATTTACGAATTTAGCACCAAAATATCACGATATATTGGAAACATTGACTACAAAAATGGCTTGGATTATCCAGAGGCTTGGATAAGCGAGGCTTGGATTAGTGAGACTCTACTGTAGTTATAAAGTACTTTATAGACTAAGACATATTTTGTATATAATTTACAATACATAAAGCTCTGGATCCTGTAAGGAAAATGGTAATCTGTGCCCACTTTATAAAGTCCCACAGTACTTTATAACTATATTAAAGTACTTTATAACTATAACTTTATAACTTTATATAGTTATAAAGTACTTTAATATACAGTGGAGTCTCACTAATCCAAGCTAAACGGGCCGTCAGAAGCTTGGATAAGCGAATATCTTGGATAATAAGGAGGGATTAAGGAAAAGCCTATTAAACATCAAATTAGGTTATGATTTTACAAATGAAGCACCAAAACATCATGTTATACAACAAATTTGACAGAAAAAGTAGTTCAATACGCAGTAATGTTATGTTGTAATTACTGTATTTATGAGTTTAGCACCAAAATATCATGATATATTGAAAACATTGACTACAAAAGTGGCTTGGATAATCCAGAGGCTTGGATAAGTGAGACTCTACTGTAGTTATAAAGTACTTTAATATAGTTATAAAGTACTGTGGGACTTTATAAAGTGGACATAGATTACCATTTTCCTTTCCAATATACAGGATCAAGAGCTTTATGCATTGTAAATTATATACAAAATATGTCAAGTCTAAAACAATTTATTGTGTCAGTCTATAACTTGTTAGAAACCTCAACAACCAAATCTCAGACTGAAGTCTGTCTTAAGTCATTGAGTCTACAACATACATGACCTACCTTCAAGAGTTCCTCTATTTCTCCTTCAAGAGAAATTTTATGAAGCGATAAAAGGAGTGTCTCTGTTATGACCACCAAGACATCATTTTCCATAAACAGTAGTTTTTGAACTGGACTCTCTGTAGTCAATGCCTGGCTGGTTTTCCCTCTTTCGTTCACATAATGCACAGTCCCTGCAACAGAAACCAAGACTTGTTTAATGGTATGTTCTACTGGTATATTATGCATTGTGCACATATTGAAAATTAAACCCTGCTTAATTATGCATTCAAAGACCAAATTTATTTTTTCTCAGTAATAAAAAATGTTGCAGTTCTGATATCTTACACCACAAAGCTAGTTTGTCCTGCATCGGACTCATATTACAAATATTTTTGTAGTATTTTATCCATTTTTCCATGGATTTCGTGCCAGAACTTTTTTACTTTTTTACACTTCCGCCACATGTATGAAATTTCCCTTGTGTTTTCCGCATTTCCAACATTGTAATTTCTTAATAGTCCCATAGTTTAGTTCTAATGCTCGCTGATGTATTTTATGAATGTTATTTTATTGTTATTGTTTTAATTATATATGCTGTCGTTGTATTGTTTTATCTGTTGATTTGGGCTTGGTCCCCATGAGAACTGCTCCGAGTCCCCTCGAGGAGATGGAAGCGGGTTTTAAATAAAGTATTATTACAGTAGAGTCTCACTTATCCAACACTTCCTTATCCAACACATTTTTGTAGTCAATGTTTTCAATACATCGTGATATTTTGGTGCTAAATTCGTAAATACAGTAATCACTACATAGCATTACTGCATATTGAACTACTTTTTCTGTCAAATTTGTTGTATAACATGATGTTTTGGTGCTTAATTTGTAAAATCAATAACCTAATTTGATGTTTAATAGGCTTTTCCTTAATCCCTCCTTATTATCCAACATATTCGCTTATCCAACATTCTGCCGGCCCGCTTATGTTGGATAAGTGAGACTCTACTGTATTATTAATCACAACCTCGCTGTTATTTGGCTTTATGTAAGAAAAATATCCGAAGAACTAAGTAAATCACTATTTTACCATTATCTGGTGAAAAATACAATTCTTACAAATTGCTACTATTTTTCTATTAATAGGTGAAAAAAAATCACTCATTTACTGGTCTGAATGCATATCAGTGATTAATAAGAAGAGGAGAATTCATCAATAATTGCGTCCCTAAGAATGGGATTAAAGAAATGAGCTTAAAAGGAGAAAATGTGAAGTGTGTCATTCAAAGGACAATGGAGATGGCATCACCAAGGTAAGGCTGCTCATATATAAACAAACATTGACCAACAAACTACAGCCGCTTTGTCTTTACCATCGGTCGTGCTGATAAAGAAGGACAGCCCTTCCTGGGGTCCCATCTTCAGAGACATCCCCATCCCAGCTTTTCTCCAGTTGAACATGTCCAAGGCCTTCTCGTCCCCACTCACCGCCGCTTTTGCCAACTGCACCAGGTCCCTGTAGACAAGAACAAGATGTATTATTTTTGCCTCCTTTCCAACAGAACTTTGTCTCTAGAAAAAAAATGGATAACAACTGTACTTTCAACCAGTAGAAGAGGAGGAAATATCACTTTGGATAACTAACTAATTGGTGGTCCAAACAATAGCCCTGGCCATCTAAACCAGGGGTCCCCAAACTTTTTAAGCAGAGGGCCGGTCCACAATCCTTCAGACTGTTGTGGGGCCGAATTATCATTTGAAAAAAAAAAATACAAATTCCTATGCATACTGCACATGTCTTATTTGTAGTTCAACAACAACAACAACGAAAGAAGAATACAATATTTAAAAATGAAAACAATTTTAACCAACATAAACCTATTAGGATTTCAATAGAAAGTGTGGGCCTGCTACTGGCCAATGAGATAGTTAATTAGGATTGTTGTTGTTGTTGTGTGCCTTCAAGTCATGTCAGACTTTGGCCGAGCCTAAGTCTAAAATTAATTATTTATTTACTGCATTTATTTACTACATTTATATCCCACCCTTCTCAGAGAAGCTGTATATATATACAATATATTATATTATTAGCATAACGCAATATTAGCATTATACATTACTATATTGAACTATACCACTATACTATTATATAATATGTAATATATAACATATAATTATTATATGGTATTACTATTAGTATTATATTGTATAAAATAAGATTATATGTATATACAATATATATTATATTATATTATTATATTATTAAAACTGATATAAAAATATTATATTATAGAACTGAGGGCGGGGGCCAGGTAAATGACCTTGGAGGGCCGCATCCGGCCCCTGGGCCTTAGTTTGGGGACCCCTGATCTAAACTCTCAACACAAATTGAGGCAGTCTGCAATTGTCCTGAGAGGCAAAAGGGTCCACACATTGAGTACCAAATCATGTCTCTATAATTTGAAATGCCAGGCAGTTTTTGGAGCCAACTCTCCCTGATCGAGGCTCTGCCTGCTTTGCCAATCAAAAGCAAAAAGGGGAGAGAGAGCCCAATATTCTCACAGTCACTTGTTTATTTCTTATTTCTTAAAAAAAAAACAATGCATTTTGCTGTCTATTAAAGTTGGTCTACTAAAGGTATTACACTAAAAGTATCAGTGAAGAAAACAACTCCGCTAGAGGCCATTTATTTATTTTATTTATTTATTACAACATTTATATCCCGCCCTTCTCACCAGAAAGGGGACTCAGGGCGGCTTACAATAAACACACATAAAACAATTATACAATACACTATAAACCAAATTAAAAATTATTAACTTACGTCAACATTCATAAAAACATTCTAAAATACAAATGGGAGTGTTCAAATTCAAAAGACTGGGTCTGTCAATTGAGTTCTGGCGTACATAATAATAATTAGCGCTAATTCTTATTCGAAAGCCTGGCCCCACAACCAAGTTTTAACCTTCCTGCGGAAGGATAGGAGGCCATAATTGTTGGAGATAGCAACCTTTTCAAGCCTCTTCTATCTAATGCTTTGTCTGTTTACAATGTGTTGTTTATTTCCTGAAATGTATGTCTGTTGCACATCAGCAGGGTTTCACCTTGCTACCAGCACCCACTAAGAAACCAAGTGTGAAAGTCAGAGCAGTTTACTATATACATATAAATAAAAGGCAAAAATACTTTGCAGTGAGCAAAGGGTAAAATCCAAGAGCTGATATAAGAGGCAAAAGTCACAAGCAAAACTGATCACAGGAAACAATCCCAACGGCAGAATAAATCTAAAGCAGGGCTTAAAAACTGGAACATGAATATCTAGGCAACAGAGAACCGGGAACATAACATGAACATGAATCCCGAAAGACCCCATGGAACAAGATACCACAACATGAACTTGACGTGATCGCAGGAGGAGACTAGGAGACTTCCCAGGGAAAGTGACGTTGCTAGATCTGAAATCCCTCGAGTACAGAAGCCAATGTAGGAAGTTAGAAGTAGGTTGAGGCTTGGGTTCCTTGGAAGTGGACTGTTATTAAAGAGAGCTGTACAGAGCAATATAGTTTTGAAGAGACTGTTAAAGACTTTTAAGTTAAAGATACAAACTGAAATGTTTTAAAGCTTAACCTGACATGAAATGTACCTGTATATTTAAAAACATGAAACTGTGAGTAAAACCAACAGGTTATTTTAAAGAAGTCTACTTGAATCTTTGTCTGCTGAAAGCATCAAATATAAACAAGATATTTATGCACCCAGTGATCTTCCATTAGGCAATAAACTAAAGGAACACTCTTGAAACTCTGCTGCCCATTAGGTTATGACCCTAACAGATCATAATCCAATAGTCCAATAAAAATGTGTTGTTTAGCTGAATTCTAATGTGACCTAAAGATCTACAATGCTTCTGCTGAAATTTGAGTCTGCATCAAGAAAGCGATTGGGCTCCCAGCCGAAAGGATTTTCTATCCTCTTCCTTTCCCAATGATGGCAAACACCTTTTAGTTTCCAATGACAGCTCTTCCAGAGAATCTTCAAACAATTTAGAACTCTTAAAAGTGTATCAAGTCAAAATGAGCTTTGGGTTTATTACCTGTACTCCAATTTTTCAACCACAACTGAAATCTCTATAGACCATGAGTCAAACTGCAGAGAATCCAAACTGGCATCTGCCATTCAGGCAGAGTTTCGAGGACATCCATAATGAGGTGAAGTTTGTTCCAGCTCAGATGTTACAAACTGAACATTGAAATGTCAGCAACCCCAATTTCAACAAAATACCTATAGAAATCTAGCCAAACTGTTCGACTTACTCGCCAGGAGGTGGTGGCCGGAAAATGCAACAATTGAGATGCTTCCCATATTCATGCTTAAGGAGCGGGGGGCCTTGAACTCTCCCTCGCTGGTCCATCCGCCATAAAACAAGGACACCGAGCTATAAAGAAAGAGATTAAGATCATATCCATTATTTGCATGTTATCCTCTGATTCATAAAGTCATTTAGAACTTCTTGAAACTAGTTTTAGTAAATGTATTTGATTTTTTTTGTAAAGAAAGATGAAATAGAAACTGTTCGAAATAGTTGCCTATGTGTAAAGCCACCTTGAGTCCCCACCGGGGTGGAGAAAGGCAGGGTAAACATGTCGTAAATAATTAAATAAATTTACATTGATATTCATGAATATGGTGACAAGGCTAGAAGACAGCTTAGAACAATGGTATCTTGCTCTCTAAGGCCCCATCTACACTGCCATATAATCCTGTTTCTGACTCCAGATTATCTGCTTTGAACTGGAATATATGGCAGTGTAGACTCCACATAATCCAAATCAGATAATCTGGATTCAGAAACTGGATTATATGCGAGGGTAGATCTGGCCTAAGAAGGCCCTTAATGTAATTTTCCATATTTTTTTAATTTGTTTTGAACAGTTCCTAGCTCATCTTTCTTTACAAGGAGACTCAGAATGGCCTTAAAAACAAACCATAAAATAGAATGATAAAATACATTAAAACAATAAATTCACCATTAATCACATAATCCTCAAGCATAATCCGGGCCGTACCAATAATCATCACACATCATTCCATGTCAATCTATTGCACAAGTTCTCCAAAAGCTTGGCCACAAATCCACATTTTTAATTTCTTACGGAAGGTCAGGAGCTGATCTAATATCCCTGGGGAGGGAATTCCACAGCCGAGGGGCCACGGGCTATAGAGATTCAGTTGTGGTTGAAAAAATGGAGGGCAGGTAATAAACCCAAACCCAAATGACTTTATGCTCATTTAAGAGTTCTATATCTGCTTTCAGCATTCCAAAGTTGAGCACTCTACAATAGAGCATATGAAGGAATAGTCTGTGTAGTAGTAGGAGTAGTAGTAGTAGTAGTAATAAAATTTATTATCTGCGTCTCCTTTCCTTAATGAAAGTTCCTCTGATAATAAATGAAAAATTAGTAAATTGGAAAAACAGATAATAGATAATATTAACTCTTGTGGAATTGAATGATTTGATGGCAGTCTTCTCCAAATACAGTAGTCTCACTTATCCAAGCGTTGCTTATCCAAGCTTCTGGATTATCCAAGCCATTTTGGTCAATGTTTTCAATATACAGTAGTGTCTCACTTATCCAACACTTGCTTATCCAACATTCTGGATTATCCAACGCATTTTTGTAGTCAATGTTTTCAATATATCGTGATATTTTGGTGCTAAATTCGTAAATACAGTAATTACTACATAGCATTACTGCCTATTGAACTACTTTTTCTGTCAAATTTGTTGTATAACATGATGTTTTGGTGCTAAATTTGTAAAATCCTAACCTAATTTGATGTTTAATAGGCTTTTCCTTAATCCCTCCTTATTATTCAACATATTTGCTTATCCAACGTTCTGCCAGCCCGTTTATGTTGGATAAGTGAGACTCTACTGTATGATGATATTTTGGTGCTAAATTCGTAAATACAGTAATTACAACATAACATTACCGCGTATTGAACTTTTTCTGTCAAATTTGTTGTATAACATGATGTTTTGGTGCTTAATCTGTAAAATCATAACCTAATTTGATATTTAATAGGCTTTTCCTTAATCCCTCCTTATTATCCAAGATATTCGCTTATCCAAGCTTCTGCCGGCCCGTTTAGCTTGGATAAATGAGACTCTACTGTACCTTATGACACTTTTTCCCTTGATCCTTTTCAAAATAATTCTTACTATAGTACTGGCCCACTGTCACCATCCACTAAAGGTTCTTTAGTTAATTCTGTTAAATTTTTGTTTCCAAACATACATGATAGTTGCTAAAATGATGGACAGCAGAGGAAAATTTGCATTTTGCCACCTACTTTGTCACCGGAGACTAGCCGGGTTCCATTCGTGCTCCAGTTTAGGATTGTGATATCAGCATTGTGGTTGGAAGGGACAGCGTGATGCTCCTTGTCTTGCTTGTTCACCACCACCACGTCCCCCATTTCGCAGCCCACGGCCAGGATGAGTTTGGATGGGTGCCAGTTGAGGCACGTGGCTCGAAAGTTTCTTTCCAAGTAGGCATCACAGGCATACTCGCCCTGGAATTTATGTGTTGCATTTTATTTTTACAGTTCTCATTTATAAACATATACCCTGCCTTTTCGTCAAAAAACAAAACAAAAAGCCCACTTTCTGAAAATGCAGGTGGCTCTGTCCTCTAATGTAAGTATTATATGTTGTTTTCCACCTTTGGAAACTGCCCTGAGTCCCTTCAGGAAGATAGAGCGGTATAGAAATAAATTATTATAATTATTTTATTATGACACAGCAAACATAATAATAATAATATAATAACTTTATTCTTATACCCCGCCCCATCTCCCCAAAGGGACTCCGGGCGGCTTACATGGGGCCATGCCCAAACACAACAATGTAATAACAATAGCAAGACAATAAAACAAATTACTCAACCATAAAACATCAGCATCAATAAAACAGTCATAAAAAGTCAACAAACAAGATAGATATGCTGAATTTCGTATCACAAAATCACAAGTCGAACACTTCCCAAGTGTATAGGACTGTGTGATGTATTATTATTATTATTATTATTTTATTATGACACAGTAAACAAGACAGACATGCTGGATTTCGTATCACAAAATCACAAGTCGAACACTTCCCAAGTGTCTAGGACTGTGTGAATGTATTTATTATTATTATTATTTTATTATGACACAGCAAACAAGATAGATATGCTGAATTTCGTATCACAAAATCACAAGTCGAACACTTTCCAAGTGTATAGGACTGTGTGATTTATTATTATTATTATTATTATTATTATTATTATTATTATTAAATATAATGACTACCGAAGCGGAATCTCTTAAATTACCACTGCTTTTTGGTGGAAATTACATATTTTCAAGAATTGTTTTTTATAAAAGCTAAATTTGTCATGGGAACAAATTTAAAACTGTCTTTCCTCCTCAGAAATTCAACAGAATCATTTTTCAAATGCTTACCTGTTCTTGAAAAATACCCACACTGCCACCAGAATTTGAATTAACAGACGCAATGGCCAGAAACGGCTGGATATGGTGCCACGCAATGTGGAATTGTGGTCCGTGGGACTCAAGAGCTTCTATTTGATGGTTCACGTACACAGCCATTTCGAAAGCCAACAGCTACACAGCTACAATACAAAAAAGCATTTAGCAATTAAGAAGCTGTAGCAATTAAGACCTGGGCATCAGAGCAAATGGGAAAGTGGACTACACAGTAAAATAGGAATTAAATAAAAATATTCTGGATCTTGGCGATACAAGAAATTAATATAACAGCTAAAAGAAGGACAGGAAATTGTGGTAAACCTTCCATTCAATGCAACTTCATTCAGCCATGTGTACAGGCAAGGCACTGCTCAATTTAGCTTTCTCAATAAAAATATATTTTATCATTTTATTAGCTATTGCTTGAGTAAGTTTAAATGTAGTATATGTTTTATGGCTTTCTGTTTATATGTTTTAAATGTATTTGCAGTAGAGTCTCACTTATCCAACATAAACGGGCCGGCAGAACGTTGGATAAGCGAAAATGTTGGATAATAAGGAGGGATTAAGGAAAAGCCTATTAAATGTCAAATTACGTTATGATTTTACAAATTAAGCACCAAAACATCATGTTATACAACAAATTGGCACAAAAAGCAGTTGAATACACAGTAACCTTATGTAGCAATTACTGTATCTACAAATTTAGCACCAAAACATCGCAATGTATTGAAAACATTGACTACAAAAATGGCTTGGATAATACAGAGGCTTACATAAGCGAGGCTTGGATAAGTGAGACTCTACTGTAATAATAATAATAATAATAATATAATAGAGTAAAATAAATGCAATAGTAGCAACAATAATAAAGTTCAATAATAAATGTAATAATCATAATAAGATCAGAGTGAAATAATGAATGTATTAATAATACAGTAGAGTCTCACTTATGCAAGCTAAACGGGCCGGCAGAAGCTTGGATAATTAGGATAATAAGGAGAGATTTAGGAAAAGCCTATTAAACATCAAATTAGGTTAAGATTTTACAAATTAAGCACCAAAACGTCATGTTATACAACAAATTTGACAGAAAAAGTAGTTCAATACGCAGTAATGCTATGTTGTAATGACTGTATTTACGAATTTAGCACCAAAATATCACGATATATTGAAAACATTGACTAAAAAAATGGCTTGGATAATCCAGAGGCTTAGATAAGCGAGGCTTGGATAAGTGAGACTCTACTGTAATAAATAATAATAATAGAGTAAAATAAATGTAATAGTAGCAACAATAATAGAGTACAATAATAAATGTAATAATCATAATAATAAGATCAGAGTGAAATAATGAATGTATTAATAATACAGTAGAGTCTCACTTATGCATGCTAAATGGGCTGGCAGAACCTTGGATAAGCGAATATCTTGGATAATAAGGAGGGATTAAGGAAAAGCCTATTAAACATCAAATTAGGTTATGATTTTACAAATTAAGCACCAAAACATCATGTTATACAACACATTTGACAGAAAAAGTAGTTCAATACGCAGTAATGCTATGTAGTAATTACTTTATTTACGAATTGAGCACCAAACTATCACGATATATTGAAAACATTGACTACAAAAACAA